>NW_027107159.1:895914-918210 GCF_000696795.3 Halyomorpha halys | reverse complement strand
TTTATTTATAGATTTTTTACTAGGAAGTTTATTTTTCATGTATTTGTTTGATAAGGTGAAGATACTTGCTATGGAATTTTTCATAAAAACACCTTTATTTCATTTAATAACGTTTCAGAGCATTTTCCCTCCAACATCATAACCTAACCTAATCGTAAGGATTTAGATAACGTGAAAGTAGGAGAAAATCCCCAGAAAAGTCGTTGAATGAAATAAAGGTGTTTTTTAATGAAAAAAAAAATCCATTGGAAGTATCACCATGTCCTTTTGGAGTTCTGGTAATGTTAAGTGTTTTCAACTCTAACACTTATTCTGCCTCCACTGGCTCATTACCGGCGTATTACCAGTGACGCGGCGAGATAGTTGTGCTTGAATCTAGAAGAGCTCATGCTTATGCGTGGGGGATAGAGTGGGCTCGGGGATCCTCAGATCGAGAGTATAAATATTGTTCGTAATAGTATAATTAGTATGATTAGTGAATGATTTTATTTTATTGTTATATTAGTTCTATAAAAATATGGGCATTCTTGGAAAATATGGCTAATTGCCAAATTGTTCCAATACTGGCAGTTCGGAAGCGTTTCTTTTAAAGTAAGATAGAAGTGGGTGGGCCTCGTGTGACCTATTCTCAGCCTAGTCAGTACGATCTCCTCTCTACGGCCTTATCTTTGATTTTTTTTCGAGGGTTTACTCTTTTCTGATGGAGTTAAAATTTCTTTACCCCATCCCGCAATTGCGAGTGCTTCCCTTGCAGCGTATTCGGCCAGTTATTTCCTACGATTTCTATGTTACTTGAACCTATATAAATGTAACTGATACCCAGATTGCAGAGTGTTTAAGTAAAAATGGATGCATGAAATTTTCGGATGGTCTTGATGTATACTTTTTTTTTATGAAAGAGATAATTTATCACTATTACTTTATTGTCCATGTTAGTGGCAGACTGTAATACCAACGAAAAAATAAATTTTATTTTAGTGACCTTAACTTATTCAAAAGGGTATTAAATAGGAGTATTTTGTAGTCTATCTTGTTGATAAAATAACATGTTAACCAGTTAAGAAATAATGATAAAGTAACATATTTTTCTTTTTTATAAATTGATATGTTTTTTAGCTGTAGGTTTCAATAAAAAAAAAAAAAGTTGCCCTTGCTAAACAGCGAATTACAATAATTGATATTCTGTTTTTCCGTTCGTCCTTGAATTCTTACTTACCATGAATGATGAAAAAAAAAATGCTTTTAAGTTTATTTAAATTCGTATATGATTTTTTATTTTTTTTTATTATTATTTATTTTTATATAGTGTAGCAAAAAATAGTTTTCATCACTAGGAATATTTAATACCTACCACCTTGGGAACCAAAATAAGTCACCTCATCTCTTAGCTTCTAATCTTGAGAGTAAATAAAATATTTTACAAAATAATCCTTTAAGAAAGAGGTTCCAGACATTTTTATTACTTCGAAGAGGATTTTAGAAAAAAAAAATCAATAAAATCTGTAGAATTACTCCCCTCTCAACCCTTTACTTTTCATAACATTCTACGCCTCTAAGGTTCCGTTTTACTTTTGTTCAACTCCGGAATAGATGTCAACTTATATCGGTAACAAATAATTAGATAATCCTAGGAAGTGATACCTGCCTTGGGTTCGGTGGGATGGGAATGAATGGAAGGGTAGTAATAGAAAAATCCCACACCACCCACTGTAGCTTATACCGTGTTCTGAACATTTGTCCTAGCTTTGTAAAAATATATATGTATATTATGCAACCCAACATGATCATGATGAAAAAGCCTATATTAAAAACAGCTGCATATGTTTGTGCATATTATTAGTAGTGAAAATTACAAAGAAATATTAATAATTTGTTTTACATGCAATAGGACATTTTAAGATTTATACTACTTTTATCTTCCTTTTTTGATTGTTCCTTAAATACAAAAAAATTAAATAAAATATCGTTTTGGACAACGATATTCATTCGCCTATATCTCCGTAATTTATAAGGTAGTGAAAAAATATATATATTTTTTTTATATATATAGTCTTTTCACTTTTTTGAGACTAGTACTTATTGTTTAAAGTAAATGATTTGTAAGTCTCAAAACAGTCTTTATTATTTCTTTAAATGTCCAACGTTTTGGTTAACCCTACCATCTTTAAAGACAATCTTAATTATAAATTACCACCTCATGTCCTATAATTTAAAAACGTTTTGCGGGCTATTCTGCCCAGATCATTAATTATTGTCAACCCACCTTATTTTGTGACTTTTCCATTTAATTTTAAAACTTTTGATAATAGATTATCTTAATTTTTTTACGACCCCTTTCTCGTCATTTCTAACATGAGAGGGCGTACCAACCACCCTATTCTAATACCATGGTGGAAGGTCAAACTTTTATTTCCAGAAATCGCCGTAGAAGTAAAAGTCGCTCCCTCAGGCCGGATTCGCAAGCTGCAAAGACCTACTTCTCAACTACCAATGATACAGACCAATTAACTTAACATTATGATCATTCTCTTATCATAAAATATTTTTAAAAATGATCAAATATGGTAATTGTATTGAGATTAATGGCCGGGGCAGAATAGCTTGCAAAAAGTTTTTAAATTATTCGATGTAAATTGTTGTTGGGTGTAAAGATTGTTCTTGAAGATAAAGCAATAATAAATAGTGTATCAAATTAGGTTGAATTATGGATTCAAATTATTTTATTTAAACAGAAAAAAAAATGTTTAATGATTATTCTAAACTCTTAATAATAACAAAATCAAGTATTTATACACTGAAAATTATCTTTTGAAAGGGTGGATCAATTATATCGCTCCAAATTGCTTTTATTGCTATATCAAATTGGCTTTCCTGTGAAGGTTTGTGTAAAAACACGTTTTTCTACAGAGTCTAGTGCCAATACGGCTTTACTTAAAATTGGATTTTGATAAATCCTTTGAAATGTTTTGTACATTAAGTATTCTTCTAGAAAAGATTAAATCATGGAGAAAAACAAATATGAAGAACAGAAAACTGATTTGCTCACTACTCATAGATTTAAAGTAAATTTTCTAAAAAAAACAAACAAAAATATTATCAAAATCGCACCGTTATTAACAATAATATTCTTTGTAAGTATGCTTTTATTATGCTTATATAATATTTCTTTAAGGTGTTTTTATGTCGGCATATATCCCATAACTACTTCTTCAAAACCAGTGGTGGAGTCCTTAAGCTGAAGATTATCTAAAAAAAAAGATCGTTGAAATTGAAACTGTCACGACTAGTAGGGGTTCAAAAGAAACCTTTACGAGCCCAACCGTGTAAGGTGAAGAAAAGAATTATATAGTGGAATTGTGTTATTGCTGTATTTGAAGTAAAAACATAAAAAACTGTAAGAAAATATATTGAACCATATAAACTAGAAAAAATAAATTTCTAAATATACAAATTAAAATTATTTTAAATATATTGTATTTTGTCTTTGCGACTTTATGAATAAGATGATCCTTGTGGAGAATTATCCTCTTAGAGAAGAGCCACCCGCCAAGAAATTTTCTCAGGGAAGAGAAGAAGAAAATATCAAATAAAGTTTAAGCATAGAATTTAATACTACCATTAATGATATACTTAATACTTAAGTAAAAAAAAAACCTACTAAGCCTAAATGGTCCACGAGTGGTAAACGTAGCATAGACCAGATGATTGTGTTGCCATTTTATATAAATAGCTGATTTTTACTTCTAAATCAAAAGAATTCATAATAAACATTTAATAATATTGTCTCGTCGTCCTAGCATTCGCCAGCGGTACCCAGTCGGAGAATCTTTGATAAAAAATGCAAGATAACAAAATTATGATTTATTTGTTTTGGAATAATATTTTTAGGGTGGACAAGGGACTGAAAACCTCACCTACCATATAGGACACAAAGAATTGACGTTTTTTTGAGCTTCCAGGTAAATTTGAGATTAAGTATATACTCTTATTTTTGTAATAATTCTCATTTTTTCTGGCTTGTTATGAAAGCTATTCATCCAGATCAGGATGTGAAAATTTTCTAAATAAAAATTTTGATTCAATACCACAACAGATACTGAACTGTCATCTATTTTTTTTTTAATTTCAACATCCATCGTTATTCAATTACGTTATCAGTAAATGAAAGAGTAAAAAAATATTTGGCATCGTTTACTTACTAAAATCCTGTTATTCAGAAAGGATGTGTTGTAATTCAGGAGAGTTCGTGTTCTTAGGACACTGTAACATTTTTGACAAAATGAGATAGAAATGCGGATCACGTGCTTTACGTGAAGTAAGACGTTCGTGTAAAGGCAGCTGGTTTCCTAATTCCAAATCACGACATTTTAAACATTCTCCAAAATATAGTGTTCATGGAAGAACATGGAAGAAATTTTGAAAGCTAACATTATCATGTGATGGGGATAGAATGACAGTTGATCAAGTCATTTGGTTTCTTGCGAAAATGTGAATTTTTTTTTTACATTTACTTAAATTATACATGTACGTTATACTCATCATATTAAGTGCATATTGTGTATATTAGGTGTATATCTTCCCCTCCCTCGCCCCGTAGGAACAAATTAAATACGTAAAGAGGACTTAAAAAATATGCTTAGTCCAGACTTGCTTCTTTAATTTTTAAAACTTATGGAATTGAGCTCTGGGGCTCCACCAAACCATCATTCTTCCCGCATCCAATCGTTACAATCCAAAATCCTACGTAAAATCCTTGATGCTCCTTATTACGCCACAAATAAACTCATTCATAAAGACCTTAACATCCCATTCGTTGCAGATTTGATACAAAACAGATATGCGTCTTTTTATTCCAAACTCCTTAACCATCCTAACCCATTAATTCTTAATCTTTCATCCTTAACAATCCCTAATAATCCTCCCAGGCGTCTGAAAAGAAGATGGCCACGGGACCTTCTAGTTTAAATTAATGTTTGAAGTACCACCAATGGGTGGTTCCTTCCCAAGATTTTCAAGTGTATATGAAACATACTACATATTTACTTATTGTATTATTTTCTACAGTTGTAAATTACAATAAATAAATAATAAAAAAAAAAATAAAAAAATTTTAAAGGTTGTTTCAACTTGTCTTAAGGTTGTTCTATTCAAGAAAGATAACCTCTCATGGTGAAGCCACGAACAGCAAACATGATATGCTGGTATGAAATGATATAATAATGAAATGGTCAGAAGTTAGTTAAATTGGGTTTCATGGAAAGAAAGAAATATTTTCTTACTAAGACAACTAACCAGTTTTTTCTACAATACTGACTTTGAATTATTCCTAAATATATCTTTGGTCTATATTTAAGTGATATACTTTTCAGTCCTTATGATTTGCGATTTGCTAAGACTTGTAGAAGATAATGGTGAGATTTCAAAATAAAAGTTTCCGAAAATCTCTAATTATTTAGGGCGAGAAAAATATCAGAAATTAAAAAATTAAGCCGATTTCCAGTTTCAGCTACTTTATGGAGATGATTGGGGGGGGGGAGGGTAGGGTGCTGTGAATGAACACAGAACACAAATGTGTGAAAGATATCAATGAATACTCTAATCATCCGCCATTTTAAATATTTATTATTCGAAGAAAAAGGTTTCTTATTCAATATTAGCGATGGAGGGAAACTTCGAAATGTTGGCTAAAATTTATACTTTTTTGAATTATGAGCTTTTCAAGTTTTCTTTTCTTTTTCTTGGTAATTGGGTCATATGGAACGTCAGTTTTGATAGGAAAGATTATTTAGTAAAACAACTTTATGAACCCATCACATTTTTATTCAAAATATTTATCATCATTTTCGATGTATTTTGCTCAACGTGTTATCATCTTTTCAGTTCCAGATCTGAAAATTCAGGATTTTTTAAAGAAAGGAAAGGATTTCGTAACACAGTCAGTTTAATTCCTCCACTGTCGTGAAACATGAGATCTGTAAGAGTACAGGTCCCTTTCTATTTACAAATTCAGGTTGTTTTTTTATGCATTACGTGAATATCGCTGGAGTAGGATGTGGATATGATGATTCCTCCTTAGAGATAAAGGAGAAATGATTTATTTCGGCTTATGACCACCACACAGAAACAAATAATTTTTTCGATACAATTTTAGTTTTGGCATTCCCGTAATAAGGATGGGTAACCTGCAAGTAATTAGTAAATACCAAAAGTTTTATTTGGTTGATCACGTTTTGGTCAAGTGACAAGTCCATGTTAGAACTTCGGCTCTGTTCTTAATTGTTGCCATGCGTACGAGAGCCGGGAAGAAGAAAAAAACAGTTTTCATCAGTTTTAGTATTACTTTAATGAAAAGTATGTTAAATTACTAGTCAGAATTGATGAGTGTGCCAAGTATAGGAAGGGGGATAAAAAATTGCGGCTGTTTAAAACGTAAAAAAATAATTATTTTTCATTCCGAGCTCTATATCTTTAAAACTACCAACAAAACTAGAAATCCTTAAAGAACATTATTTTAAAAAAGAGTAAATTTGCTAAAATAACCTAATAGAGCTATTAACGTCTAATATTTCCCGAGATCTATCTTTTTAAAAAGCAAAATTCCATAAAAATATTCCGAAAGATTAGTAGTAAGTGAATTTTTTTAAAAAATATACATAGTACAGAAGTCTGCTAGCACTCAAGTTAAAGCTAGTTATATTTACCATAAATTAGTTTAAGACACGTATCTTTGTAGTGGTAGTAGTTTCAATGGTATTCACATATGAATATAAACTTGCACATGAAAATTTGTAGAAACAACAATAAATTCATTTATTTTAGCCAATATCAAGGAAACTACTACTCCTATGAAGTTAAACGTCATAAACTGCTTTATAGTCCATTAACCTAGCTTTAATTTGAGTGCTAATAGATTAGGTTCTCTAGTGTTGTTGGAAGTTTTAAAGATATAGAGCTCCGAATGAAAAATCATTTTTTGTTTTAACGTTTTGAAACATCTGCCATTTTTTATTCCCCGTACCTATACTTAGCAGACTCGTGAATTTCGACTAGAAATTACACATAACTTTCATTAAAGCAGTCAAAAATTGGGGTAAAATGACTGCCTTTTTTCTCTTCTTGGGCTCTTGTATTATATGTTGTTATTCTTTATAAACATTTTTTTTTAAATGGTTATTGTAGATTTATGATTTCTACTGAGACTGTTGCACTTAACCCGATTGCAGCAAAGCACCCAATCCAGATAGGTTGAAGATGCAGGAGGACAGTTGATGCATTGACCTCAGAACCGGTTGCAGGCGACATCCCCTCGCTGCCTCCTGTATCGCCGCTTTCTTTAGCCGCAGGTGGACGTATTGTTTTATAGGTTCCACTATCTTGATGGTTTCATCAGCACCGTGCTCGCATCGGCTGGTGGAATGTCCTCTTGTTCCAAGGCCCGTCTATTGGGATTACGATCTGCGATCTGCTGGAGTACGCCACATAGAAATACCGTGCCATTTATTGATTATTCTATCCAATAATTTAAAAAAAATATTCACGTTTACTACTTTATGGATTAAAATTACATAACATAAACCTAGTATAATTAATAAACCATTTATTTTATTTTTGTACCAGATCGGCCTGGTGGGCCTTACATGGTTGATATAACTTTTTAATAGTTGATTATAAGGGGGTATAGTCATACAAATGACACCCCTAACTATATAAAATGTTCTAATTAAAATAAAAAAATAAAATAAAAGAAATAGATAAGAATAATGTTTCTTAATAAAAGAGGAAAGAAAAATTAATAACTAAAAATAATGATATCGGTAGACTTAAATAAAACAAACAATTTTCTTCTAATAGTAAAAAGAAACAAGTTAATTTGAAAAAGGGAAGAGAGGAAAAAAAAAATAATAATGAATAAATAAAATGAATAATAATAATAAGTAAATAGAGGTAGTGTGACTATGAATTAATTTTATAGTTATTAAAAATTTATAAAAGAATGTCCTGCAGCATTCTTGGCTTCAGTTCCCAGGTTGTAGATCACTGTTCCTTTAACTGTCGGCAACTGGGAGTGGAACTTCATGAACCGTTTTTTGATACTATCCTCTATTGACTCCATTTGTAATTCGCGAAATAAAACATTGATTTATAAAACAATACAAAGGCCTTACTGGTGTAAGGTGAAGTTAAGGGTGCAGCATCATCAACGGGAAAAAGCCTATTCATCTCATTATTATTTTTTTTATTTAACTCGAACTGGTTTCAAATTATTAAAATTAGCTACAACAACTTGTATAATCAATTCATTATTTAAATAATTATAATATTTCCAAAAAAAAGTTAAGTAAATGTTTAAGAGATAATTATAAATTTCATTATATCGAAGGAACAAATACCTAAGGAAAACAAAAAAGACATTTGACATAAGTACCGATAATGTTTAGTTCAATGCTGATTAATATAAAAAATCCAAATTATAAAGTTAATTAATCAAATTGAATTACTTAGTGAACAAATACACAATATTCATCATCTAATAAACTAGCTTATTTATCGCCTAATTGATTAAAATTATTTTTCATCAAGTAAATTCTGAAAAAGATTGGTCATTTAAGGTGTAACAAAAAGTTAAATAAATTGGAGAAAAGATTTTAATTAACATTGCTAGTTCGGGGAGCGAACAAACTAAAAAGTATCAACAAGATAATAATGTAGACTTTGATTTAGTAAAATATTAAATATAATGTTGATCACGTTATTGTTATTATTTTTTGTTGTCTCTAGACCCATCTGAGGTATTTATTACTTTTGATATAAATAAAAAAAAATGAAGATTTTAAATTGTTTCGTTTATTAACGTGGAATTACATATTCGATACTTAGGACTCTATCTTGACAAGAGACTTGGAATCCTCACACTAGACTGAAACGACAAGAAACTGCTCGTAGATTCCGATTGCTACGACACATACTTGAGAAACGCTCTAAACTTCCCATAAACTACAAAAAATTAGTATACACTACGATAATCAGACCAATTTGGACATTTGGAATTGAGCTCTAGGACTCCACCAAACCATCAAATTCCTCCCGCATCCAATCCTAACAATCGAAAATCCTACATAAAATCCTTGATTACACGTTACAAATAAACTCATTCACAAAGACCTTAACATCCAATTCGTTGCAGATTTGGCCCAAAACAGATATGCGCCTTTTCATTCCATTCTCCTTAACCATCCTAACCCATTAATTATTAATCTTTCATCCTTAAAAATTCTTGATAATCCTCCGAGGCGTCTGAAAAGAAGCTGGCCACGGGACCTTCTAATTTAAATTAATGTTTGAAGTACCACCAATGGGCGGTTCCTTTCCAAGATTTTCAAGTGTATATGAAACATACAACATATTTACTTATTGTATTATTTTGTACAGTTGTAAATTACATTAAATAAATAAATTAAAAAACAAAACAAAAAAAAAACATGTAATTCATTATAGACTAACAAAAATAAAATACATAACATAAAAGATAAAAACATTCATTTAGTCATTTAGTGTTTCTCAAAAGAAAAGTTCAATTGATCAACATTACATTTCAAACATTGTTATGTAATGTCAATTATTAAAATAAATAGATAAAAATAATAATTCTTAAGAAGAGAGAATAAGAAAATTTAATGATAAAAACAATAACATTTATAGATTTAGTAAACTAAATAATTGACTTATAATGGGAAAAAAGAAAAGTTATTTGAGAAAGAGACAAAGAAAAAAATAAATAAAACAGTAGAAATATCAATAAATAATTGTAGAATTTATAAAAACAGCCTTTGTTCAATCTTCGAGATGTGGTTGAATTTCCCAAGTTACTACTCATTGAACTTCCAGTAACTTGGAGGGAATTTCATGAACCCTTTTTTCATGAAGTTTTCTATAGATTCCATTTGTAGTTCCCTAATTGGCTTTTTCTTACAAACTGTCGACTGCTATTCTTAGAACTTTATTTTGAAATTATTGCAATTTTTTCATTTTCATAAGTGATCCGCTCCCCAGAGTTCACTGCCATACATTAGTTGTGGCATGAATATTGATTTAAAAATAAGAAGAGTTATTTTTAGTTTTAATTTAGATTTTGTAATAACTGACTGCTTTTGCCTGTAGTTTCTTGGTTAGAAGAAACCAACTTTATCTCAATATTCGACCAGTAGGAAAGAACTCTTTATCAATGAAAGCTCGCGAATTTATTTCAGAAATTTTAAAACCGATTTAATCATTAAGACAGAATTGCTAATATAATCGAAAATGCTCCAATGAGCACCCAATATATATATATATATATAATTATGACAAGATTAGGTGACTACTAAATGACCATTAAATTTTATTGCCAAATTCACTAAAGGGAAATTTGAATTGCGTGGATGGCAGGAGAAAGGGAAAAATCACCCACATGAGTGAATTAATTGAAGGAAATCATGAACAGAGTCGAGGTTTCGAAACCAGCTAATAGGAGGCACACCCAACTTCATCAATTGTTTTCTATTGAGAACACTATTAAGGAGAAATCGGCAGTACATTGTCTCTAATGCCATTGAGGACTGTTATTAATCACTTGTAATAAGTCAGATTATTATTTTTTTTTATGAGAATTAACGAGTACGACGGAAAGTAATTAAAAATGTCCATAAATTTACGACATAAAGTTATAGCGTTGCTAATCTGGAATGAGTGTCTAGCCAAGAAACAAATTATATGACCTACTATACCACAGTGAACCAATTTAGGTTCAAAACCTTTCACAACGAGTGGTAATCACCTTGTGGATAGCATTAGTGTTGAATTTCCTGAAATTTTCTTCAATAATTTCATTTTCATATTCATATTTTCTTTTATGGTCTATGCTAGAATATAACGAAAGAATTTAATATAAAACATACCAATTTTAATATAAATATAAGTAATAGTACATATATACTTAAATTATGATATCTCCATAGAACTTAAAACTATTTTTTTTTTTTTTTTTTATGAAGATCATTTTTCATCTGAACAGGACTGGGACTGATCTGCTGTGAATGTGAAGCTCCTCTGCAGCATAGGTCCATTACCCAGCGACCGCCGAACGTTCCGGATGCCCTGTTCCAGTCTATATTTAATTACGAAGCTGAAATCGCGGCATCTGCCGATAGACTGGGTGTGGATCAGGGTCACTAAAGTCGGCAGTCGTTACTTACGTGAGAATACTTTTGAAGAGTGGGCCAATCGCAGGTGGCAGGGTATTGGTATTCGCCATTTCAAAGAGACCCCGAAAGCTAATAGTTATGTGTGTGAGAAGCAGGTACTCTCGGGGTCAGAATGAGCGAACGCCCTGAAACTAAATATCAACTGCACCCCTGCGTGGAGTCCCAGGAGCCAGTGGACTGCAAAGTTCGGAGAAGTGTCGCAAATGCAGCGGAGAGTCTGAAACACCTGCCCTTGTGCTGGGAAAATGCCCCAACAACTTCCTTCTTATAACACGCTAGCACTACAGGGTCAAAGAAGAATTGATGAAGTTCCTGGGAAAAAAAGAATTCACCTGCTGCGTTGAAGTTTATTGTGTAGACACCGACGGATCCGTAAGATACGCTGATATTGTGGCTTTTTTTAAAACCGGAGGTACGGCTCTGGTCTTGAATCTGACGGTGAGATTTGAGAATAATGACCTCGATCAGGTAGGTGGATTAGAAAAGGGAAAGAAGGAAATATATGGAAAATGCGCCCCTTTTCTTAAGGGAACATTCTGCGAGACCTTCGGAGAGAGAGAGTTCATCGTGAGAGACCTCTGGTTTGGATCTCGTGGAACAATACCTGATAAAACTAGGAGCTTCTTAGAAGACCTAGGTGTTAGACCTATATCGGGGATAAAGCAATGTTGGCAGAACATATTATTTTGGATTCCCTGGGGATCATAAATCATTAGGAGATTATTCATTTTTTTTTTTAGTTTTTGGACCTGTCGATTTGTATTTTAACTTATGTATTCCCTTAACTTATTTATTTATTAAATTATTTCTTTTAACTGATCTATTCATTAACGTATTTCTTTTAACTAACTTTTGTTTTTTCCTAAATCTATATATTTTTAATTTATATGTTTCTTTGTATAAACTGATTTACTGCGATGACTACTAATGATACTATATGTCTTTAGTTTGACTCCACATTGCTGTCTGATAATAAATGTGCTTAACGGATCATCGAACGTGGGTAGTGGATCTCTAGAAAGGGGAGGTTTCAGAGAGTGAGATAGGGAGATTAAAATTGTCAAGTTAATGAAATAAAATTGTTAAATGTAATGAAATTTTATATTCATAAATAAAATAAAATATTTGCATTTAGTATTGTTTTTAATATAGTAAAAACGTAGTATTTATATTTGTAGACGAGTATTGATTGTAAAGGAAAAAGGAAGGGTTAAAAATTTTAAATAATTTATTGTTATATCATGTGAATATTTGTATTGTACATATGTCCGCTCATGGATTTATTGGTATACTGTGTATTGAGGCAACCTAATGCAGTTGAGCAGCATGGCTAAATAAAGCATATCTCTCTACTTAAAAACTTTACTATATGCTTATTTCGGATAAATCTAAAGTATGAAAGGGCCCCCGTAAAGTACGCACTGATATTGCCCCTAGTTGCTCGTAGTAGAACCTAGCATCACCTCTGTGTGGGGAGAAGTCACTTGAGGCATGATAGAGCGATTTTCCCTGAGCAAGTAGTTATTCTTTTTTCTTCATTCTTCTTCAGTAAAAAAAATTGTAAGTAGACGTTTCTGAAGTGGGCCCCGGGCAATAGAGGGAACGGAAACTAAGGGATGTGGAAGAGAAGAAACGAAAACCATCATGAAAATCCGTGGACCCCTAATCAAATTCATTAACACTCGTAACCATAAATGTTTACTTTCGGCCACCCCTACGACCATGTGTAAATTATCCAATAAACTTTTTTCTGTCAATTATAAAAAATATTTTATTTTTCATTGCTGTTTCGAGAACCGAAGTCTGAATTGGAGGAGCTCCAGTAATGCAGGATCTGCTAGCGCCCCATGTGGCCAACAACAAAAGCACCAGCTCCAGCGCCCTCTGTGGGGAGAGGAAGAAACTTGGATGAGAGAGCCATTTTTTTCTACAAGTAGTCGTTTTCTTCACTCTTATTCAGTACAAAAAAGTGAGTGAGTAGAGACATGGAGTGCTTCTCAGCAGCAGGGGAAGGAGTCCAGGAATGCTGAGAGAAAAACCTAATGTTGTAGTATGTCCACACCTATCAATATAATTAATATCCATCATCATCAATAGGCACATCTCTCGTTTTCTATGGACCAATTATTCAAAATTCATTACCACACTTAACAATAAATGTTTAATTTCGACCACTACCTGTAACTTATACAATAGATGTTCTTTTCAGTTAATCATATTTCATATCATTTTATCATTACTATCAATGATATACAGTCCACTAAAATCCAACCAGC
Organism: Halyomorpha halys; assembly: GCF_000696795.3. Taxonomy (NCBI): domain Eukaryota; kingdom Metazoa; phylum Arthropoda; class Insecta; order Hemiptera; family Pentatomidae; genus Halyomorpha; species Halyomorpha halys. The sequence continues at coordinate 904,694 of NW_027107159.1, read as the reverse complement.
CAAATAAAAAGTGAAGGTGTGTCTGGCCTTAAGTTGATGGCGTACTCCATATAATTGCTATTAATTTATATATATAATCCTCTCAACAATTCCCAACCTTCTAGTCCAAAGTGAAGTAACACCTGTTCTTGAATTGAAGGCGCACTTCATACTCTACTTTCAATTCAATTATTTTTATGTAATACCTGTACATGGGCTATTGCAGTTTGATTTTTTAAAAATTGATTACGGGATTTAAGTCTCGTTCAAGAAACACACGTAACTATTTATAAAGCTTTAGATTTTGACCATTTGTGAATAATAATGATGAATTATAAAATATATATATAAATAAAAAAACAAATTGATAAAAATGATAATTCTTAAAAAGTAAGAAAAGGAAAAAGAAAGTTAACAAGAAATACAAAGGTATTTATAAAATTAATAAAATAACTAACTAACTTCTAATGGGGAAAAAAAGAATGTTAACTTGAGGAAAACTTAAAGAGAAAAAAGAAATAAAATATTAGTGGAGACGATAATATAAATAGATAAATATAGAATTTATAACAGGATGTCCTACAGCAGCCTGGGCTTTAGTCTTCGGGATGAGGTTGGATTTCCCAAGTTGTAAGTTACTGTTCCTTTAACTGGCGGTAACTTGAAGTGGGATTTCATGAACCCTTAATGAAATCTTCTATTTATTCTACTTCTAGGTCCTGGTGCGAGGGGCATCCAAAGCAATTCTTGTGACCTTATTTTGGAATGATTTTTATGTTTCCTTTTAGTAAAAGATGCAAATCTAATTTAATTCGGTTATTGTAAATCATGAGATAAATACATTTTCACTTGGTCGTAATACATATTTATGTTAGAAAATATGGTTGTATAATTTTATATTTACCTTTGTTCATATATATTTGCTTCCTAATATGAAAACTATTTATTCATAGAAATATTCCGGTTTAGTTTCAGGATATCTATTTATAATTATTTCTTTGATAGCTCTTTTTTTTCTGTTATTTTGGGATCGATTGATAGATGTCATTTGGTCGGACCATATTGGTTGTTCTTTTCCAAATGAATAAATAAATAACATAAGTTGTAGATGGAAAACAAGTGCAAGTACTTTCTGTTAGACATAGAGAAATTACTTGTTTTATCAATATTGGTATGTTATTGTATACACTAATTTTAATAAAGTGAGCTAATTTATTAAACATTTTATATAAAATTCACGTAATCTCGAGAAGTTTGTTCAGGATAAATATTCTGAACTTATTCTACGTCAGTTTCAGTCCCTTCTTATATTGGCTGTTTCATAGGAATGTCGGCCCATCCTACGGCAATTCCTGACTAAATATAGTGTGGACCTATTTCACCATCTTATATAACGTTTCAGGAGGCATAAATATTTCTTAATCAGTCCTATCGCAGGACTATATAATAAAAATATATATTATGAATTACAAAAACTTGTGTATGCAATGTCACTTTCAAATCCTTAATTTATTTCACATCATTATCATTTATTTATGTATCTTAATCAGGAAGCGGGTTAGCTCGGTGGTTAGGCACTGTATTACTAAATTGAAGGATATGGGTTCGAATCCGGCTGTGACAGATAGTTACTTATATCGTTACTGTAGCTGTGAGTTAGCCCTGGGTGAGTACCCTTAATTGGAAAATAATCTGGCGATCGAGCATTATGCTAACCTTGCACATCCGTTGGTCTAGTAACAAACAGTACCTACTACACTACATCCCTGACCCTTTATGGATTGTAGTTTTTTTAATTTAGGCTTTGGGATTCCGCTGTACTCTGCTTCACAATGTTTTTTCAGCAGTTGTTTCACATCCTTAATCCTCAGAGGGGCAACTGGAACCTGGGCTTGTTGATATAATTTTCTTTATCCGAGTCAATTGTTTTGCATTTTTTTTTTTTTTTTTGTAACAAAACGAAAGCATTTCAAATCAATAGTTCTTTTCACCCCTTATGGTTAAGGTGGACTTTTTAAAATAAATCTCTTTGTTTGAATATATTTAAAGAGCCATTAGATTAGCAGTTTCAGTAGTCCAGAGAGCACTTCCTTCTAGTTATAAGTTTTTTGGACTTTATTTGCAATATGTTTCAAAAAGGAGTGCTAAGGCCTTTTTTTACTCATTTGAGAGAAAACCATAACTTCTACTTTTAATTTCTATGGGATTTAGAAGGTTTTTATTGAAACTAAGTCTACTAGGCTATAGAAGAGAAAAAAAACATTATTTGGACTAAAAGTGGATTAATCCCATTTCGAAAAAAACAGATAGGCAAGAATTGAAATTTGTTCTTTGATACCTAAAACATAAAATGTGAATATTATAAATTTATGGACAAATATTTTTTCTATTTACTACTTGATTGAATACAAAGTTATCCAACATTAGGAAGTGTGTTAGCAATAATTAATACAATTATTAATCATTAAATTAAAAAAAGTAAATTATTTTCCTCAATGCTTACTTTCTTATATTTTTTCACTTGAGGCGCTCTCCTTAACGCACAGCGCTCTGCCCCCACGAAGCCTTCCCACAGTTAGTACCTACTAACAATCTGATAGTTACAGCCAGACCGCACAGTTATAAATCCAATAGTCATCGGCAATGCTAAATCCGTCGCCGTTACACATGTCCCGTAGCAGACAGACATACAAGGGGGTATAACTTGAGGAGCCTAACGAGGCCCTAGATCAGCTAGCGATTGTCTTTTTGTTCTTCCGCTTCGCCTTTCTTCTCCGATGTATCTAAGCGGCTGACGGATGAGTTTTCTTTAGTTCAGTTTAGTGAATGCAGTCTGTTCATTTCGGTGCGTTCAAGTGTTTCTAGTAGCTTGAATGGGCACAAGGATACAGCGTATATTAATCGTGTGTTGGTGGGAAAAAAAACCGAAGTTTATTATTAATAACAAAATTTATCCAAATTGGCTCAACATTTTACGTGTCCAACGTTTCGGCCAATCCGGCCATCATCAAGTGCATTCTTAATTTTAGTATCACAGTTTCCCATTGAGAGAGAGAAACACTTTATTAAAAATGTTGTGATTCCCAACTTCATTAGGTTACTTCAAACACTGTATACTTGTTACTAGTAAAAAACAATTTTTTAAAATCCTTTAATATAAATAGTCACACCATAAAATTTTGTAAATTGTCACATTATAAAAATTTGAATCGTGTGCTAAAGTTTTATATGATTTTTTTATTATTTATTATTCTAATTTTTAAGATTAGGTGAAATTATTGTTTTGATACTGGAAACAATAACAATTAACATAATATTGCTTAGTTATTACTACAATATCATATTTTACTCGTTATCTCATCGCTTTTATAACTTATCACTCCAGTGAAGCTCTACAAAAATAAAATTAAAAAAAGTACCGACATCACTTTTTTTTTTCTACCCATTTTCTACTCATTTCTGACTTACTGGTGGGTTGGGAGATTATCTATAAGTTACCACTCTATTCTAACCCTGGTGGAGGGTCAAGTTTTCATGGGGAGTAATAGAAATACCATTCGACTCTCCTGTCGGATTCGAACCGGCGCCGCTGCAGTTACGAGGCAGTCAATATTGGTTGCTAACTCGCTAGGCTACTAACGGCTAAATCGGCAGGAACATCGCTCATTAATGGAAACACAGTCAGTATTAATTTTTTTAAAAATAATTTATTTATTGTTATTTACAAATGTATACAAATATATACAAGTAAATTTGCTGTAGGTGACATTGTGACATGATGCAAACATGTGGAGAATCTACTCTCTGATAGAACTCCAATAACATTTCTAGAGGAGAAGATCTCGAGGCCATCTTCTTTTCAGACGCCTAGGAGGATTATTAGGTAATGAAGGAGAAGCCAGGTTAGAAACAAATGGATTTGGGTGGTTGAGAAGTTTATCATGGAAGGAATGGTATCTGGTTATGGCCAAGTCGGCATATGTTGTACATTGAGGTCTTGATGGTTGACTTGATTTGTGACAAAGTAAGGAGCATTAAGGATTTCTCGAAGGATTTTGGACTGTAAGGATTGGATTCGGAAGGAATTTGATTTGGTATAGTGGACCCCCAAAGTTCAACTCCGTATGTCCAGATAGGCCTTATAATAGTAATCTAGATCAGTCTTTTGGAATGGGTTGGCAATTTAGACCGTTTGTCTAGTAAATGTTGTAATAGTCGAAATCGACGAGTTTAGTTTCTTGTCTTTTTAGTCTTGTATGAGGATTCCATGTCAGTCGTTTGTCCAGATGTAGTCCTAAGTAACGGATCTGTTCGACAGGGATAAGAGGGGTATTCTTAAAGGCTACTGTAGGGCAAGAAGTCAAAATTCCTAATTTGGTGGTTTTCTCTTGGATGCTCTCTTTCTTAGAATCGTTGTGACAAATTATTTAAGTACTTAAATTTCCTGGTCACTTTTATTTTTCCTTATTCAGTGTTTACTATTTTTTTCTTGAAATTTACTTCAGTAGTCATGAGCACTGTTATTTCATATGATATTTGTAGGCCTGCTTTTTCTGCTATTATTTGTAGGGTATTTATTTGACTAATTGCCTCTTCCTCTGATTCTGCCAAAAGTGCGAGATCGTCGGCAAATGGCAAACAACTCAGTTTTATATGATTGTTTTTGTTCCCTACTTGATAATTTAATTTTATTAATTATTAATATTTAATTTCCTTATATACATATATTTACTTAATGGATTTTCATATTTATTTTATTTTATGTTCTCTACTCTTTCTTAATTTTTTTTTAAATATATTTTTATAATACTTATGTTTTATATTTCTATAATATTTATTCAAACCTATATCTTTATATTTTTATAATACTTGGACCATACATTTTCTTTCAACACTACTTATGTAGGTATAATATTGGTTATTATCTAATCATTCATTAAGCCTTTTATTCCTTATGGCTGTTATCTTGGTTTTTGTTCTTAGCCCTGAAAAAGGTCTGAAATTCCGGCCGAAACATCGGTGCTAATAAATCATATTTAACTTATCTGTGGTCTTCATTGACCGCACCCCCTACTATCTTCTCCTCAGTAATATTTTAGAGTGCCTTGATAATCGCCCCAACCATTTTTATTTACCTTTGTCGTTTTAAAGATTAGTTTATTTTTCAATTCAAGAATGGTAATCTTTTCTTTCACTCTTCAGGAATATCAACGTTTAACCTCCGACTTCATTACTAACTAAACGATTTATAGCAATCTACTCCTGTCCAATAACTCTTGCGATACTAACTCCTGCTGACGTGATGGGACAGATAGTAATGGTATGGTGTTTAGATTTATGTTCAAGTTAGGCCGTCATCATGCGAACATATAAAATTGAATTGACAAACCCTAAAGGTCATTTGACGGGTTGTATTTCACAATGCTGACAGGTTGATTCTCTGTTATCTTCGGTTTTCTCGGTATTTTGCTGAGTTAAGATATTTTGTAAAATATTACCCGACATTACGCTTGATCTTTGATTACCATCTCTTATACATTTACACTTATACATTTACACTTATACACGTTTCGGATAGGATGAGGTAAATAAAAATATGATTGCTATTACAAATACAAAAGATAGATCAGATATTAAAACTTAAAATAATATTTTATGGAGGTGCTAAAATAGTACGGAGTCATAATTTGAACAGAAAACAAGAATATCTGATGAAGATTTTTTTTGGAGGGGAACATCATATTCGTCTGCGCCTGCTGAATTCTGAACACATTTCTTCTGCTAATTCATTTCAACCACTGTTTGAAAAATTAGAGACTGTCTATAGCTGAGAGAGGTATAGGACATTGGAGGTTCGAATCCGGCCTTGAGGGTGGATTTTTATTTCTGGAGTGGAAATGAAAACATGACCCACCACCATGGTTAGAACAGGGTGCTGCCCTGTAGATTATAGATAACACCCTAGTATGTCAGAAATGGCCAGGAAGAGGGAGGGTCATAAAAAAAAAAAAAATAAAAAGTTGGATAAGTAAATGAATGAAATTTTTTTTTGCACTTTCTATTATTTTTTTTTTAACCAACAATAGATACTTTGACTACGATTCCTTGGTCAACGGAGGGGTATCTGCTCTAGTTGAGTCTGAAGAGACTCATGAATTACTTCATAATATTTATCTTTGGGTTCCCCGGGCTCTCTCGTGTCTCCCGTTGTCGATTCCATCCAACCTACCGAAGGCAATACCTCCTGGGTACTTTCCTATTCCAAGTTCATAAAATAAAAAAAAAAAAACCCTACCTATATCCTTGATCTTCTCACTCTTCGTCCATCCATTTATTAAACACCAGATCCCAACCGATTGATTTATATATGCCCTCCTGTAAAACCGCCTCCTTCAGCAAATCCTTCATCATACGTGGAACCTCCTTCTGAAATTCTCTTCCCATCTTCATTCACCAATCCTAACCCATCCTCTCCTTTTAGCAACTCCTATTCCTTCACCTAATACATTACCAAACCTCCGCATCATTGTGACTAATATAAATAGGCATATATTGATTACCAATCTTAATGTAATTTTATTTTGCTTACTGAAAACTTTCTAATATTTGCAGAAGAAATAATCATAATGTGTGAACTATTTATTTATTTTCAGGGAACATAGACCCAGAATAAATTTATATTTCATTTTACTAGATAGTTGTTTGACAGTTTTATTATTGATTACTTTGCGAACATTGCCTATAGTTGGTGTAATGGAAAAAAAAAACTTTATATCTAATTTCAAATTGATGTTTGTAAGGCAAGGGTATAAGTTAGATGATTTTTTTTACTTACATGTTATAGATTATGACGTCCGAGATTTAGTGTAAAAAAAGTAAAAGGAATTTATTGGAATAAGATTTAGTACCACTTTCTGTTTAACACAGATTTGTAGATTATTTTGTCAAAAATCTCCCTCATTGGACCAAATGAAATGATCTGTCTACGTTTTTCCTTGTTTTAGAATAAGTATACATTAACTTATTTATCTAGGATGGGGGATAAAATAGTATAAGCCAGAAATTGGTAGAGATAGGTTAGTTGTTTAATACGTTGTCGGACTTATTGAAATTCGATTTCGACATATTCTACGCCTTAGAAAACACTTAACCTATTTTGGCATAGCAACTAAATAGAAAAAAAAAATCGACATTTATGAAAATAAAAAGCTTAGCAAATATGAAAGTCCGTCAGAATACTATGTCAAACACTTTTTCATAAAGAAAAGTGGCGACATGTGTATCGAACCGTTACCTGTTGCACCCCAGGCCGCTGCAGGACATACAACAAAGAACTAAGCAGCCCTACTTACGGAACACCTACAACTGTTTGCGGAACCAACAAAACGACTCCTATTACCGCCCCTATTCAGGAACCCTGTGTGGTTGTGCAGTTATGCAGTTTGGTTCTGTAACTCTACCTGCAAAAAGCCTATTGCTGCGTTTTCAGCTCCTCAATTTGGGGATTCGATATAGCATCTGTGTGTCGGATTCTTACGCAGTTGTAACATAGTCCCCATTAGTTGAGCTTATTGCTTGCTTACTTCGAAAAAATCCCTCTTGTTTTCAAAATTAATTTTATAGGCTATGTGGTTCTTATATTCATCGCATGTATAATTTTCATGAATTACCATTGTTACAAAGCCATTGATTTTTTAAAAATTAAATAACGCAATCTATTATTGAAGATGAATCAGAAGGGATTCGTGCTATTCATACCATATTGGCAAACTACAGAAAAATAAAATAAATAAATAACTAAAAAAACAAATAAAAAAATATTTATCAATAAATAATCTCAAAATTAAGTAAATTTAAAATTTAAAAAAATTGTCTAAAACACATTCATTCCTTTACTTAATATTTACACTTAATCAAGAAAGTTATTGAACCAACTTCCTCCCTCCCCCAAAAGATGTCCCTGACCTTATACCCACAAAAATTTCAAAATTCCAAAGAGCTTGTTCTGAGGTCCTCCTCTGATTGTTGGTGAAATATCGTATGGTAGTGGTGCAGTATCATTTATTAAAGCAGTTACATGACATGATTATATTTTTCTTTTAAATTATATTTTTTTTTTCCTATTAGAAAGTATTTACAGCTTTATATCATCATTACCAATTGCTTGCCAAGCTTTTGGTAGATAGTAATATTTATCAATGAACAAGTTAAAATTAAAAAAACATATTTAAGTAAACATAAAACAAAAAAAAAAACTTGATAGTTAAAATAAAAATAAAGATTTTGATTTCATAATTGAAAAGAGCAAAGAAAATATTTAAAAAAGCAGTGGCGCTCAACTGCATTGGGTCGCTATGCACACAGCTATGCATATTAAGACTAGTCGCACAATTGCTTATTTTCTTATACTACATAGGTATAGACAGCAAATACTAAAATATATAATTGTAATACATGATTTTTTTTGTTATCTTTAATCTTTTTCTATGTTTTCGATTATTTTTTACCACCTTATTTTACTTTTTTGAACATTTAAGAAATTGATATATTTATTTTTTTTTATTATTTACTTATGTTTCTACTTCTGATTCTCCCTCAGTATAATAAATATTTAAAAAAAAATCTAAATATATACAAAAATCTTATATGATCATGGAAATTATATTCAATTCAAATCAAAAAATATACTCAACATACATACATAAAAAAAAAAAAAACATTTAAATAAAAGTAATAACTATAAAAAGTCATATTAAAAAATGAGCGTAAATATAAAAAGAGTAAATATAAAGAAATAAATA
>NW_027107159.1:873584-895571 GCF_000696795.3 Halyomorpha halys | reverse complement strand
TTATTTATTGATTTGATTAAAGATTTTAAAAATACACAGTTGATTGGATATTTTAATTAAAAAATGTCACTTCCTGCTTAGTATGAATGGATAGCTGCAGCTTTCATTTTTACCACTTAGCTTCTTAAATTTCTCTTTAGGTAAAAACATAAAATATGTCTGTTAGCTAATAAAATAAATACAGGAAAAGACTTCCTTCTCAAATGAAATCCGTCACCTTCAACAGATAGAATGAGTGGGTTCCAAATCGGCAGATCATCTTCCTGTATTGCATCCATGATTAATTGTATTCTTGCAATTTGTTTTCTGTATGAGATTGTTAATTACATCGCTATGAGTGCTAATTGAGAATTTTTCTATAACTCTTCATTCGTGTATTACGGCAGTTCTAAGGACATAATTGAGAAAAAAAGTACTGTGAAAAACTTAATTTACTGTGAAATAGTGGACAATTCCTTCAATGTCTAAAAATCACTTTTTGTTGCAAATTCTTTTCGAAATCAATTCCTTCAATTTTATTTACTAATAACGTTTACATCTTTAGAGCGGACGGGATATTCATTCTATGTTAATTTGAAGATACATTATTTCACATAACTTTTTTTAAAAATTATTTTCCTATCAAAATTAATTGTTTCTATTTATAAGTAATATTGAGATACTCTATGTTTATTTTAAGGGAATCGTTATCGAAACTTATGTAGAAATATACTTTTATATAAATTTATGTTTTATAACAAAAGGTTTTTTTTAGGCAATAAATATTTGTTTTATAATTAATTTATTTACTTGTAAATTATAATAACTAAAATTTAAGAAAAAGTATGTTTCAGCTGGTACATTATATTTAATACTCTCAATTTAATGATAAAATATGAATATGAAAAGTATATATACTTATATTTTATTTTATTTTTTAAAAGATTTAAATGTATATGTTTTTTTTTTTCATTTTTATGGCCTTTCTTAAAGAATCCTGAATTAGAAAGTTCAAAAGAAGCTGATTAGAAGAAACTTTTATAAAACCGGATTTTTATGAACGGCTTAAGAGTTTTGGCTTAATTGATCTGCAGGCCTAATTTTTGACAAGATAGTATATAAAGTATATGTATATAAAAATCATGAACATATTGCCACAAAATCATAGCTATGACGTTGGTCAGTGATCAAATTGCCTAACAGAGAACGCATAGGCAAGCCCGCACTACAGACATGCTGTTGCGAGATCCTGTTGCATTTCCATTTCGATTCTCAGCTTTATATTCGTATTTGAATAAGTAGGGAATACAAAATTAAAGATGTAATTTTTAACTACAATATATCAACATATTTATTGGATAACATTGTGTAAATCATAGTTATTTTTATTACAACTTAAACTTTTTATTTTACGACTCTTTTTTTTATTTTTATTCCAACTCAATAAGGAGTCTATTTAATTTCATAAAATCAGCTTATAAAAAGTAATTCGTTTCTTTTGATTACTTTATACTATTTCATTATGTTTTATACTGTTATTTTTTCCAGTTGAACTAAGATATGTAAGCATTGAAACATTATTCTAACAAACCATGGCGAAAATTTCACCCAAAATTTTCAAATTGGAATAATTTGAGCTTTTTGACTAATTCTAATGAAGGTTTCTGCATCGTATCGCTTGAGCTATTCCGAATTCAACCAAACCATTACCAAAATCCTTCCATTTCCAGAAAATTCCCGTAATTTTAATTCGTCAGTGTCAAACTTCAGCTATTAAAACTTCGTATAAAATAGAACATTTTGACACACAATTCCTTCATCAGCCACATGGAGAAGAAGAGACCAGGGATCTGTTGACCCTGCGGGAGGCTGAGAGAAGAATGGGCTAACAAAATTAGCAACAGTACCATCATCTCACAACAACCGGAAGAAGAAATGTAATCATTTTATGTTATAGTTTAATAGTTTAATGTATATTTAATAGTCTATAGTCCAACCTATGAAAAGATCAATAGTGTTTAAATATATTTTTTGTCACAATATACAGTTCACTCAGTAAATATCAGTACCATTTTTATAATCATCAATATTCTGGTTTTACCCCAGGCTGCAGTCGTTGAACATTAATGTTTATATAACTTAGTTATTATTTATTTGATCAGTCTATATTAATATCTCAATATTGAGTTTTATTTTTCTTATTTTGCATTCCACCTTATCGCTAGTTTTATACTATTTTTAGAGGGTTCGAGATCTTTAAGAAAACTTTATTACCTGGGTTTATGATGAGCACGGTTGGATTGGAATAGTATAGATTAAAGAAGTATTAGTTCATTTTGCTGTAATGAGTATGTAGCGACACGCTACCTGCTGGTCTTGACTGTAAATGTTTCTGCCGCCGAAACCGCTATGGCCCGGCATGACGCAACCTAGGAGCTAACATGAGAATTACAACTGGTGACAAGCAAAAGGCCGTGTAGTAGTATTTATACTATTCATTATAAATACCTTAACTGTAACATGTGAAAACTATATAAAACATTGTAATATTTATAGCATCAGCAATAGTTATAGTATCATTTGAATCAATAAAGATTTCAATAGAATCTGCTGATCCACTCAAAGCTAGCACGTAGTATCTCTCGATTCTGCAATTTAATTTAATTGTTTAATTGCCCAGAGAATTCACTATACTAGAATTGTATAACCTCAATGTAAAATCTCGCTTCACGAGAAATATCTCTTTAGAAGGCAGAGGATAACAATTTACAAAGTGGGTCAGTATATTCCAGTACTAAATTTTTGGAAATGTATATTGTCTTTTATTTCTCTGCCTTCTCTGGATTTCTCCTCCTGGCTGGCTATCCTCCGGGCTTATATACTTCTTCGCATTTACAAGAATAGTACCCGGTAGAACAAAATTACCTTCCTGCGAGACTCGGTGGCTGGTTACTCTCCGGGCTTGCTTTCATCATTCGTACCTACAGGAATAGTATTCTGTAAGGAGAGACTACCATTCTTAGAGAACTTACGGTTGGCCTCCGCATGTCTCATCCTGCCTATTCACCTCCTCATCTTACCTATTTTTGAACACGCATTTTCGAGGTTTTCTGGTCAAGAGTACCTAACAATAATCAATTGGAGTCATATCTAACACAACTAGTTTTTAACATTAGTCAAAAGTCGTTGCCTGGTAGGTTTAGATTTTTGTAAATGTTAGGATTTAGCTCTCCTATTAGTGAAACGTTAATTTCTCAATAACTTTTTTTTATCAAATTTACCCGATGTTAAAGCCCAAAAGTACATTTTTCTTTTCGTTAGTTTAATTTTATTACTTCCAATTGGTTTTTTATTTTTTGTTAATTATAAATTAATTTCATTTTTTTTTGTAATAATTCACTTTTTATTTTGTAATTAAAATTAAATTAGTATTCATCACGTAAATAGAGTTAAGGAAGGAGCCTTGGTGTGATATGCGTGTATAATACAAATACATCGCTGCGGCTCGTCAGGTATACAATATTATCGCGAACTGCAATGGGATTAAGGCCTTTATGCAGACTGATAAGGGAGTCTACAGTCCGCTGCCTAGAGCCTAGGAGCTGCTTAGAGAGAGGCACCCACCGGCTCACACCGTAAGACTTTTTGGGGTTCAATTCAGGACCCTCACCCACCAATAATCGACATCTGGATGACTGCGGATGTTCCGGAATGGAAAATAATAAACGATATGCGCATATCGACCCCCCTCCTCCCCCCCGACCATCTACTGTGAGTGACTTTTTTTCTTTCCTTCATGGAGCCTCATATTTTGTTTGCTTTTAATACTCATTATTTTGTATAAAGAGAATTGACTTTTGTTTACATATATCAAAATATTTTCTTTCTTTTTACTTTACACTAATTATTTTTTATAACAACAAAACAGTAACAGTTTTTTATATTTGTTTATATTTAATTTAATTAAATTTGTATACCACTTTGGAAGGATTTTATTCTTTATTTTTTTCTTTATTATTTTGGTGTTTTATTAATTTTTTAAGGTCCTTCGTTTTATTTTTTCTAGCGAACAATTTTTTCTCTCTGGGGAAGAGGTACGTTTTTTTATTTAAGAAAAGCCCCTCGCCCCAACACCCGAAATGTAAGTTTCTAATTTATATCATTTAGATTAGGTATATAAATAGTGCAAATAAATGAAATAAATAATTCTATGGAGGATTAAATAGATGGATTCATCATGGAGTTATTATAGGGAAATGATCTGCAGCAGCTAGCGCTTACTCATTTTATCTGCTAAAAATTACGGCAGTGGTTTAATGGCCCATTTCTTCCCTCGTTTCATTTGATTAACAATTAATTCTTCATTTCGTTCCCTCTGAGGAGGTAATAATTTTTTTTTTTCGTCGCATTATCAATCATTGGTGGTAATTGACGTTTTATGTGATATAATTTAGAATTATGTCTATTTTTAATGCTTTGTAGAACAGAAAGTTAATGGCTTTATGTAATGAAAAAAGTTGGAAGAAAAAATGTTGGAAAAAGTACTTATTCAGCATAATAAATGAACTGTTGGGAAGAAGCAATCAAAAAATTTTTATGATTAAACTTGATGATCAATTGTACTTATACCCTCAGCTTTTCACATTTATAATAAAAATTATGTACAGAAGAGCCTAGTAGGTATGATTCAGATTTTCTAACTAGACGAGTTTAGTTCAATTGCTGTATTGAATTTTTGTGTTCCTCTTGAGATAGGGTCATAGTTTTAACGATGGTTTTTTGGGCCAGCTCAGAATTATTATTTATTTTACAAAAAAATATTTACTGATATTTTGAGTTATGTGTCCAGTATAATTCCAACTATTGAGATATGCGATCTCTGCAAGTATAGTCTGCTGATATTTCAAGAATAACATGGAATGAAGCCCTTTTTAGTTCTGGTGCTACTAACGCATCAGAATCGGCAGAACTTTGAATGGTGTTAATTGCGATTTAAGAGACCAAAATTTATGCTTTGTAATCTTCCAATAATAACTTAATTATAAATTTCCTATTTTCGATCTCATTATTAATATTTGCCGAAATAAGTTGTAATAATACCGGATATTAGCTACGTATAAAAGTCATTGGATTAAATGCAACTTAAATTTGGTGTAACCAAGTTCTAAAATTTTGTTTTGAGTAGAAAAAAAATGGTAATAAAGATATCTTTAAAACTTTTTAAAGCTTTTATTATCGTATTGACGACGCTTCGGACTCACCGTTCATTTTCATATCACTATCTAAAATCAACTGAACATTATCGACAGTTTCAACATTTATAGCCACTCCCTATCTTTTCACAACAACCACATTATTTCTATATCCTATATTTTTCTTGATAGGTATTAGGTTTATTTAGGTAGGAAAAGAATAAAAAAAAAAATTTAGTTTTACAAAACGTTTAATAAACCTAAGTTTGTTTTAAAATGTTTAAAACAAATAAATCAAGGTTTATCGAATTGGAAGGTTAGTCGGTGATTCCAACTGTTAATAAAGGAAATGAAAAAAAAAATGGTGAGATACCGAAATTGGAAAAATATACTTGACCTTGAAAATGCGAAAGATTTAAAAAAAAGAAGAACTGGTCTGATATGACATGATGCTGCTGACATTTTCATCTTTCAATAATTCATCTGATATGGCTATAAAACTAATATCATATATATACATATATAAATAATTGACTGTATAATTTCAAATTATGAAGAATATGGTTAAGGAGGGTTGCGGTCAAAAAGTATAAAAATAGTTACACAACTGTTTATTTTTCAACGTTTCGCCCCACTGTGTGTGTTTTTCAGGGCTGTTCAAGTTTGTTTTAGAGATTTAGACTTTAGAGACTAAGTCTCTAAAACTACCATCTTCTTCATTATTAAATATATATATATATATATATATATATATATATATATATCCGGTATTACTGAAATCAAGTAACCAGGAAAGATGTAATCAAGGATTCTTTATTAATCTGTTACATAATATTCGTAATAAATAAAACATATGAATGGGAAAAGGATCAATGAGATTCATCAAGAAGTGGCCCAATTACAGATGAGTAAGCTACATCTATAGTGAAATCCAGGAGCGTGTCAAGGCTGAAAGAAGAGTGTTTAAGGCTATAAATAAAGGATTATTTAACAGAGCTGATGAAAGAAACTTATGCTGATGTGTATTAAGTCCTTACATTAACATACTTACAGAAAATGGCTAGCAGTAACAGAATAAACAAATTAATATACTAAAAAAATATAGTAAAATAAAGCCTGGAGATAGTAAAGTAATGCCAGTATTTAATCATATAATCGATCAAGATCGATTCAAATCGTAGCTTGTAGCATATTAGTGTGACTTTTTTTTATGTTAAATATATCGTATTTTATCGAACAAAGTTAATTTATAGGAGGGTCGTTGATTAACATTGAGTAATTAATAAAGGAGGGCCATCTTTGGGTGCGGTCAAAGTTACTCAAATAGAAATCAAACTGTTCATTATAAACCAACGTTTCACCCAACGTTGCAGGGCTTCATCGGAACTAAAAAAGATACAAGCAACTAAAATCTAGTAACAGAACAAGACAATAAGATAATATAAAATAAAAATAAACTATAGTGTGATTAAAAATGATGTAAAATGTATGAACATTTATATAAAAAAGAACAAAGTAAATCGAAGAAAGTAAAATAAGATGTACATTGAAAATTAGAAATAAAAAAGAAATACAAAAAAAAGTGATAGATATACAATGAAATGGAAATAAGAAAAGTAAATGGAAGAGAATTATGAAACAGTACATATTAAAAGAATAATGGAAATAAAAATAATAGTTAATTTATAAACTTTAGTTAATTTATAAGTAAACATTAATTCCATAAATCTATTGTTAATACAATTGATTTACGGAATTATATTCAATGCCTGAAATAATTTGACTGAATTTTTTAAATATTTATTTATTGCTATTTACAACTGCACATTATAATACATTTAGTAAATCTGATCTAAGTTAAATTGGAGTGTTACAGGCGTGTAGAGAAACTACCCATTGGTAGCACTCTTATGACATTTTACATTAGCTGGTTT
This sequence comes from Halyomorpha halys, assembly GCF_000696795.3. Taxonomy (NCBI): domain Eukaryota; kingdom Metazoa; phylum Arthropoda; class Insecta; order Hemiptera; family Pentatomidae; genus Halyomorpha; species Halyomorpha halys. The sequence continues at coordinate 888,466 of NW_027107159.1, read as the reverse complement.
GGTGGCCATCTTCTTTTCTGGCGCCTCGGAGGATTGTCAGGAATGGAAGAGGATGCAAGATTAAAAACTAGGGGGTTTGAGTGGTTAGAGAGTTTATAATGGAAGGAGTGATATCTGGTTCGGGCTAGATCGGTAAGGTCTTTATGTATGATTTTATTTGTGACAAAGTAAGAAGCATTGAGGATTTTACGAAGGATTTTGGATTGTAAGGATTGAATACGAGAGGAATTCGAAATTTTAGTGGAGCCCCAAAGCTCAACTCCATATGTCCAGATTGGCCTTATTGCAGTCATGTAATAGTCCAAATCGACGTGCCGTTTTCCTGTCTTTTCAGTCTGGTGTGAGGTTTACAGGTTAATCGCTTGTCCAAATGTAGTCCAAGGTAGCGGATCTGTTCGATAGGGGTAAGAGTAACATCATTATATGAAACTGTAGGGCAGTCAGTAGGTTTACGACGAAGGATAAAGCAAACGATGATTTGATGGGATTTGTTGAAATTTATCTTAATCCTCCAATTACGACACCAAACTTCGAGGGCTGTGATATGGGATTGGAGATTTTGGGATACAATTAATGGGTTATTATTAACAGCAAGCACACATGTGTCATCGGCATACGTGGTGAGGATAGTGTTAGGATTGGTTGGAATGTCAGCTGTATAGACGGTGTAGAGGATGGGACCAAGGATACTACCTTGAGGAACACCAGCGGACTGAGAATAGAGGGATGAATAGGAACCATTGTGGTTTACTTGGAAAAATCTATCAATGAGAAAGGAACGAATGTGTAATAGAATTTTAAATCAACCTTCCTGCATATGTTAAATTTGTGAATTTGTTTTCTAGCAACCTGAAGATGGGGGATAACTCCGAAACGTTGTTGTCTGTGTAATAAACTAATATAATTAAATAAGGAAGATTGTGTTCATTCACGAATTTCATAATATAATATACTTTTCAGAAGTCTACAGATTGCCACTGGCTTTATGATAGTTTTATGTATAACCCCTTTATTCTTCTAGAGAGAGCTTTAAACTTCAATAATTTTCGCAGTGCTTCACCTCTATTTCGTTCTCTACTTTGTTGTTATCCAATTGGTTTACAGAGCTGCAACTGTGATCTCTGAAAGTGACTTTACCATTCATTTCCTTATCCCTTCTTGAACTTTCCATGTACACAGTCTTATCTTCATTAACGTTGACGTCTAATTTAGTTGCTGCATCTTGGAATGTTCTCTGTAATTCTGTTAGGGTTCTACCGACGATCATCACGTTATGTGTGTATGCTAGATGTTGTAAATGGTTCCTCCTGGATTAGTTCTAATTCAACGAACGAGCTACTTGCAGTGATGTATTAAAATAAGAGGAGCCAAAGGATCATCCTATTTCAATCCATTCTATCCAAAAAATTCTTAAGGCCAGTGAATTTCCAAGCTGATCAGACTAGCTTGTTTTTTGGGCATCAAAATTCCTAATCTGTCTATATTGTGATATGCTTGTTTAAAGTCCACAAATAGCAGATACATGTCTATGTTATAGTGATAAAGCTCTTCCATTGCCTGGCTCAGCTACCTGGTCAACGGTTGATCTATTTGGCCGGTACCCTCCCTGGTGTTTTCCTTTATTTTGAATAAATAGTTTTATTCTTGAATCTTACTATTAGGTTCTATAAGTCTTAGAAAATCCCATACTATGAAGACTGAAAAGTCTAAGATCACATAAACGCATACCGAAAATTGATTTATTAATAATAGTAGCAATTATTGAAATTTAGAGGGCCTAATTCAACTAAATGTTTAGGCCGGGAATAATAAAGTAACGTTGAAGATACCTTCTTCACTCCTTCATTGTTACAGCTAGAAATATAGCGTCATCTTTTAATTAATTCAAATGCTGTAGGTAAGGTGATTGCATCAGAGGTGACACCACTCAAGCTTAACGTCTGTGAGAAGGCCTTAACAATGCACAGCGATTCCTCGAAAAGTGTTTTCTCTTTATTTAATCTCCCCCCCCCCAAAAAAAAAAAAATTCTTGCATTTTTAGTTGTCTTACGTCAAAATCGTTAGGTAAGGAATGCAGGATTCAACTTTTATAAACCATTTGGCAGTTAAGACATTGCATTGATGCCAAGATAGAGAAGATCACATTACGTGCATTGCATCTAAACTATGTTTAAAATCAAATGATGTTTTGATTCGTACTATTGATTGATTCTAATGAGCCATTCTTTATTTCCATTGGCAGGCAATAATGTTACGCAATAACAAATCAGGAATAAACGCTAGATTTTATAAATGTAAATAAAATGTAATGAAAAAGAAGAAATTATTCATTCCGTTGCTTTCAATTTTTGCTTTCATCTCGACGTTTGATCAGTTTAAAATTTAAATAAAAACTTTATATGAAGTTCAGTTTTTGTGATGGTCTGGAAAAGAAAAATAAGGTATGAATAAGAGATTAAAATGGACACAAAAAAAGATGAAAAAAAAAATAAAGCAGTATAATAACTTTTAGTTTATTTTCGATACAGTAATGTTATTTAGAGAAAAAATCCAATATATTTTATTACAACTGTTGTCATCTTTGTTTCAATCTGACAGCTTTGATGAAGGCCTGTATAGTGGGCCGAAACGTTGGTTATTTGGTGGAGGAAACAAGTCCGCCAAGTGGGCCTCCTGGTCCTTTCTGCCTGGCGGCTACTTGGAAGTTGCCGCCGCGTACTAACCGAGGTGGGAATGTCTAGATTCACATTTCAGGGTCGCTGAAAAATAAATATTAACTACCCCAGATGGGAATCGAACCCACAAAATTCCGAACCGAGCGCTCCGGGACCTACGCCTCACTGCCTTCACGTCCCTGAATATGGGTTAAAATTAAATAATTTTCTTATACCATTTTGATATCTTTATTGACCACCAGCCGGACAATCTACTACATACAGTCAAGTATCTTCTAATACTAATATATTTTATTTGAAATGAAAATAAAAGAAAACACGATGCATTTCACGTTACCTCAACACAGTTTTGAACCTTACCATCTCAAATTTCCTTCAAATTTTGCACAGATGTGTAGATATAGACTCAGAAATATGTGAAATTTTATTTAGATTTGTAAACTCTTCTTCTAATTACAGAGCTGTTAATTCTTCAAAAACTGAAGTTTTGGAGCAGCTTCAGACTCATCCCTGATTTTGCTAGAGATACGTGATGTATGACATTATTGTATATTGCATATCCTTTCATATGACGTGCAATACTGTGTTGGTTAATTATTCTCATAATAATCATAGTTACTAATTCTAGTAATTCTCAATTTAATTTTTTTTATATTATAAATGTGGAACGGAAATAGCTTTAATGTTAAAAAAGTTTTCAAATTGTGGATTAATTTTTTTTTTTGTTGATTGTAAAAATAGAGTAAATTGTAAGAAATATAAAAATATACATCAGGAGCATTTTATGAATTTTGATTAGCCGCTTCTAACATTAAAAATCTGCATAAAATTTTTTTTCAGTGTATTACAAAACTTTTTTTTAAATAATTTATTTATTGTTAGGTACATCTGTATAAAATTATATAAAACTGAATAAAAGTGAATTTGCTATTAGATATAAAACGACATGATACCAAAATGTGGAGAATCTATCCATTGATAGAACTCCATTAATGTTACTTAGAGATGAAGATCTCGGAGCCATCTTCTTATCAGACGCCTAGAGGTATTAACAGGTATTGAAGGAGAAATCAGGATAGAAACAAGTCGGTTGGGAAGTTTATCATGGAAGGATTAGTATCTGGTTCTGGCCAAATCGGTAACATATGGAACATTGAGGTCCAGATGGATGACTTGATTTGTAACAAAGTAAGGAGCATTAACGATTTTACGAAAGATTTTGGCCAGTAATTTCAAAACCTAAATTTCACTTTTTCAAATAGCTGTTAAGAATCAAATTTTCAATTAATAATTGACTTATCTATATTTCTAGTATACACTTAACAAAGTCCAAATAAGAGGGGTGTAATTGTCATTTGTATTATATTTCCGAAATAAATAACCCTTTTTATAACTTACTGTATTTATTTAATCACTACGTCAAGTAATGCAAAGAAGAGTGATAGAAAACAGATGATAATGACATGATAAATAAGGTAAAAATACTTTAGATTTAATAATTAATTAGCAAAACACGAACAAGTTTTAACTTTTATTTTTAAAATTTTGGATATAAGTACATTTATTTTATTTTTTGATCGATGGTCATCTCATAATTAATAAAAATGAACTTAGTAATGTGCAAACTTTCCAAAAGTTTATTTGAATGATGAAATAAATGAAAATAGATGACATAGACTAATATACAAAAAAAAGAAGATTTAAAATTAAATAAAAGGAGTTTAAAAAAATACAAATTTTGTTAATAAAAAATAGATTAATTTATAAAAGTTGGTTATATTTTTTTTAATTCTGGTGTGGTGCCCACGAATTTCACTTAGCACACTAGTCATTTGCTTGAAATATAAAATAAAAATATATAAGTAATTGAAGCTATATATTATTTACTGTAGCTATACATTACTTATTGTTAAGCTATATTATTTACTACACCGTATCCGGCAGTAACCCTGCTGGGTACCGTTGATTGGAAGAATCATTTTTTTTTTAATGACCCCTTCCTGGTCATTTCTTACTTCCGGGAGTTTTCTAGAAGTAACCATCCTATTCAAACCTTGGTGGGAGATCAAGTTTTTCATGTCGTGGGACCGCCAAGAAATGAAAATTGACTTCCATTGCCGTATTCGACCAGCGCCGCCCTCAGTTCTTAGGCTGCTAAGACCTGCTGCGACCACCTGAGCTACGGACGGCCTCTGGGGGAAGAATCAGGCGTTTGAGCATGATCTTTAAAAAGTCGCCTCATTGTAAAACCATTGTTCCATAAACAGTGATTCCTTACAAAGCACTGCACCCCTGACGCTTCATGGGTCTTAGCGGTTAACAGTATTTTTTATTATGCTCATAGAACTGTCTTGGGATCATTCGTGAACTCTATTTTTTTGTTCTTTTTTACACAGTACACAGTTGATGTGAGATGTGAAGTTCCTTGTTTACATTCATATGTTATAGCTTTTATTCTTTATTAACTGCAGAGTTGGAACTAACAATTTTCATTATACAGACTATAAATAAATGAGAAGAGGATGGTTGGGGGTGCGGTCAGAGAAGAACACAATTAAGTAAAAACTTATTTATCAGTTCCAACGTTTCGGCCAGAATTTCAAGCCTTCATCAGGGTGATACGCGTTGGTCTCAAGCATAAGTGTTAAATTCTGGTTGATATTTATTTATGAATTCAATATCTATATATTTATTATTTATTTATTATATATCTGTATAATTATTATGAATCCAATTACACTTGGCCAACAATCGATAACAACCATGAACCGGCACTTGTGCCTGTCGTCCAAATGAAGGCCAGAAATTCTGGGCGAAAGGTTGACACTAATAATTATATTTTTACTTATTTGTGTCCTTTACTGACCGCATCCCCAACCATCTCTTAACATCTACTCATATATGTATAGTTTCCTCATTTTTATTTACCTATTGATGTAAACTACAGAAGGACGCTCGACTGCTATATTTTTACTCTATTAATGATACCAACTTTATGAGGCTGGCTGGACTCCGGAGGGCTCCCGAGGCTGACTTACTGCTACATCAAAACAGTAAATAATTATCTGCTATAGCCGGATTTAAATTCGTGTCCTTGGAATGCCTTACTAACGAGATACCCACTCCCAAAATATTATTGACATTTACAACTGTATATAAAATACAACAAGTGAATTTGAAGTAAGACATAATAGCATGGTACAGCATGAAGAGAAACTACCCATTGGTAGCACTCTAACCTAAAATATAATTATAGACAATTAAATTCAGTAAAATGATCAATTAAAACAATTTATAATACTTCTTATATGTGTAATATTCTAACTTAAAACAAATGGAAAATCCTTGCTTGATAAATAAAATAATTTAAATAAAAAGGAGAGTAAAAAACAGTGACACAATAATAATGGAGAAAATGACATTAGCTATGGATTTCAATTCTTAGAGAAAAAGTGATTTAATAATGGACTGAAAGACAGCTTTGAATTAAGCTATGAACCGAAACGCTGATCTTGAAGAGACAAGTAGCCCGCTTCGTTCCTAACTGGGTCAAAACATTTATTTCCAAAAACCTTGCAAGAATGCTCAGGTCCCTTGACGAGCTTCCTAATTGTCATCGACATAATCCAACTCCAGGTCGAGATGATAATGATTCCTCAATCCAACAGCACTAAGTCACTCCAATTAGTTTCATTTTATTAATCCAGTTTTCCGCTTTCCAAGGATTTCCACCCAAGCGAGGAGGCGCTAAGTCCGTATCACGGTGATAAATCGCTATCTGCGATTGTTACAGGCCCGCTCAGGAGTTATCTTCTACAATTAGATTTACTTATTCAACTATTGTCTTACAGATCGGGTAGATCGTAAAAAAAAAGCTGCTTTAGAGATCTGGTTTCTTCTTCTTGCATAAAACTACGTTATGTATTACTTCCTATATTATAGGAAAATAAAAGGTACCTAAAAGGAGCGAGAACCTATTTGGATTCATCATAAATTAAAACTAAATTCGATTAATCATTAGTTAGATCAGTTTTCTACCTTTTTCAACCAGGATAAGCTTGATGAAGCCTTACTAAGTGGTACGAAACGTTGATTAACATTGTTTTTTCTACTATTCTGCATCTTTAACCCTTACTATCTATCTACAATTAATTTAAATTAGATTAAGTTAGACCAAATGATTTAATTAATTTTTTTTCGTGTAGGCATCGAACATCTTTTACTCTACTTTGAGATGAACTTAACTCTTGTACATCCCAAAACAGCTGTTTATTTATTATTCATGATGATAATATTTCTCCTTACCATATGCTTTATGGTTGATATTTTATAGCCATGAGTCAGCCCTGTGGATTCGGGAGCCCTCCAGGGTCTATCCGGGCTTATAACGTGGGTAATCTAATTGGGTAGTAATGAGGTGTTCGTGTGTGATTCGGACCAAATCACTTCTTCGCAGAACCGTTAATCATGTAGCAGTGTTTCCTTACCACTAACCTTTCATGGTTTGTAGCGGTACAGTTTTTTTTTTAGGAAGATGGTCTGGGTGTGTTAAATAAAAATTCAAATAGTAATTAAACTACTGGAAGATTATTGATTGACCGTGTGTATAAATGAATGGAATATGGTCCGGGTGCGGTAAAAAAAACTCAAATAGTAGAATTATACTATTTTATTGAGCCAACGTTTCGCCCCACGTTCATTTGATTTGTATTTTTTTTTTCTTTTTTCATCTCTCTATTTGTACTTTCTTTAATATTTCTTCTCTTATCTATCTGTTATTATTACCCTTTTCATTTACTATTTATAACCTTTGATTTTTCTTATTATATCTTACTTTTTTACATTTTATACCCCTGTTATTTTACACTTATATTTTTTTCCTTTTTGTAACTATAGTGTTTGTATCTTTTTTAGCCCTGACGAAGCCCTGCAACGTGAGGCGAAACGTTGGCTCAATAAAATAGTATAATTATACAATATGAGAGTTTTTTTTTACCACACCCGGACCATATTCCATTCACGTAATTATCTAATTGTTGTGAGCCAACAATTCACCCCACTTTGCAACCCCCAAACCCAAATGTACGCTTAACAGAATCCTCCCATCTATGCTTCGGTTTATCTCTCGTACGTTTACCTGTCGTTTTAGTGTCTATTATCATTTAAGGATCCGTTCCTTACTAAGCCCCACAACCCTACTACACGCCCATCCTATTCACCGCTTTGTTATGACCTGAATTATATTTATCGGGTGCACTTCCTTCAATTCAACGTTGTGTTTCCCTTCTAAACTCATCTTAGGTTCCGGTCAACTCATCTTTTTTCGGTCCGAATAAATTACGTAATACATAACTATCAAAAACCTTAAGGTACTGATCTTTCCTTAGTATAAGAGGCCACGTTTATACGCATCTGTAAAGTTTCTGTTGTATTGATGATATTACGTCGGTGAGAGCTGGCAAAGTGGCAAAATTCACAGAAGCTAACTTCCATTTTACTACTGTTCAATGGCACTCAACTAATTGAAGTAGATTACCGGTTTACCAACACACGGCTAAATATATTCATGACAGATCTCGTCATCTTCCGGCAGCTGGCAGTCGGTACAAGATAAGAGGCAAGGAAGGAATGTCAGGACATATTCGGTGTCAAATCGCTCCCTGCCTTATCGCTCCTTATGGCAGATGTAATGGCGTTTTCGAACACGTTTAACGGGATGCAGGAGCTTCAAAAACTGGCAACATCTCGAGTCTTCTATTTAGGTCCATTTTGGAACATGTTCACGGTTCCAGGAGGATATTAAAGGAGGCAATAACATTAACGGACCGTGTAAAATTGTAATAATTGCTAATAAGCGACTCAAAACTATACATAAAAATGCCTTCATGTTTCAAAGGCAAAAAAGGGTACTAAAGTGAACATTCTAAAAATGCTGATAGTTTAAATGATGAATGAGAAAGAAGTGTGTTTTCTTTATGGCCTATTTAGCTCTAGTAATCTTCAAATAAAAAAAAAATCTATTACTTCTTTTTACCAAAAATACAACAAATATTCAGAAGATATTAAATTAATCTGAAATCTATACATACAAAGATATTTAATTATTTTTATCGACGGATATTATTCTTCTGTGAATCGAAACAAAACCATGAAAAATTCCCTGCCTTCTACATAGGGACGTGGCGGCCGCGCGCACAGGTTTGTAGGTCCTAGAGTCCCCAGTTCGGAATGCCGTGGGTTCGAAATTTATTTGTTTATTAATATTTTAATTTTAATTCAAATTTCGAAGATTATAACGTTCATCTTCGCAGGAATAATTTTTTTCTTGATACTGGACAAAATAAATTCATAAAATATTGATTTTTAGTTTTTACTAGAGAGAATTATAGCGAGTAGGTAGGTCGATGTACGACATGTCACAATCTCACAAGAGGGGATCGTAACACAAACAGAAAAAAAAAAAAACCCAATCGTTTTTTTCACTTTAAATGGCTCATTAATAAGATTTCGATACTCGATATCAATTCGATATGCCGTTTTTCAATTTCTCGATTAAACTATCTTAAAGTTTCCTCTTCCCGTTTTAAGATTATATTTCAAAGGTGATATAGGACCGAACTCCGCGGGGGTCTTAGCGGGGCGGGTCCGGCTAGGATAGCTTTTTCAATTTCAGGCGGTTTTAAAATAACAGTTTCCTTTAAGCCAAAATAAAAAAAAATCAGTTAATATTTATTTCTCTGCAGTAACAACCAATGAATCTTGACACCTCCACTGTGGTTAGTACGGGGCGGAAACTCCTGGCTAGAAAGTACCACTAAACCCACTAGCCGGACTTGATCCCCCTACCATTCACCAATACCAACACCAATGCCTACAATAAAAACCAAATGCTTTGCCTACTTATTTTACTGATATATCAGTTTCGGTGAGGGTTCACCACTTCTTTGTTTTTTCGTCCCTCATTGTTGCACACCGAGATGATTATACCCTGTTCTTGAACTTATAATATAATAAAGTTCTGAGTTTTCTTTAATTTCTGGATGAAGGTGAGAATAATTCGGTATAATTTTGAGAACTATCATGATTATGAGAATTTTAAGGTTACCCTATAGTTTATTTAACTTATTTTGATTTTTAAATTCACAATGAGTACTATTGAACATTGCAGTACAACTATCGCTTGAAATCCGTTGCTTTATGTGTGAAATTGAAACTTGTAATTGCAAAATTTGACGGTTAATTTAATGGTGAGAGCAGGTAGCTCAGTTATAAGGCACTATGCTAGTAACTCCAAGGAGTTGGGTTCGAATCTGGCTGTGACAGATAATTATTTTCTGATTCATTATAGTAAATAAAGCGCCAACTTTAACTTGCTCGTGAGTGCAGCAGCGCCTTAAGTTTAGTTTCTCTGGTGGTCATGTGAAATTAAAACTTGACCCTCAGCCTTCCACCATCGTTAGCATAGAGTAATAACCTATAGAAACTCCTTTCCCCCGTATGTAAGAAATTACCAAGATAGGGGTCATATAAAAAAAATTATGTATAAATAATTGACCGTATAATTTCAAATTATGAGAAAGATGGTCAGAGTTGCTGTCAAAATAGAAATAAAGATAGTTTACAACTATTTAATTTCAGACGTTTAAAAAAGTATTTTTAACTTTTTAAAAAAGTTGACTATCAAAATCTCTAAAGCTATCAACTTGACTATCAACTTGAATAGCCCTGATGAAGTTCTACAAAGTGGGCCGAAACGTCGGTAATTAAATAGCTATAAATTATTTTTGTTTTTCTTTTGACCTCAACCCTGACTGTGATTGACCAATCACATGATCAATCAATGAACTAGTTACCCTTAATTGAATCGAGCGTGCTTCCAATCATCCCCTTACCCCACCGTTGGTTTAGCAACAGTTCTTACGTAAGTTAGTCAACAAAACACATTAATAATACGGATATTTAAAAGAAAAATCGCCCTTACGACATACCTATTTTATTTTAAAAACTGACGTCGTCAAAATCAATAAATTGGTCCAGGAAAAAGTTCGGAAAAACTTAAAACATGCAATTTGTTGAATTTGCTGTTTTTAATGAAAATCAACGATATGATTGAAATAAGTCAGTATGCCAAGTTTTTTCACCTACTTTCTGAGGAGATTCTGTAATTTTTATTATATCATGGCTTGAAAATATTGTAGGTTTTTTTATTGTATTTTTTCCTGTAAAGAGTATTTCACATAAATAAAATATTGAAGCATCTGGACAGATTTTTCTTTTTTTTTTTTTATTCTTTTAAGAGATCAATTCATGTAGCTATTGAGTGAATGGGAGGAGACTGTTACTTTACTAAAGGGAATGTCAAGGAACAATCTAGAACAACTCTAGGTCATTCTCGTTTGAATTCCTTTGCCCATCTGAGGCGAAATTGTCTATATTCGTAGTAATACAACACAATTGCGCATAGGATATGTATCATATAATTAAAGTAATGTTTATCTTCACGGTGTGTAACAAATAATATAATGACAAGGATAGGTCCTTGGGTTCCCTCAACGAATGAATGATCACTTCTGGTTTCTTAAAACTGTTCCGTTCACAGGATGTGTTTCAGCCACCGACCCTTTTATTAAGTTCAATTCGAGCAAGGAAACCATTTTGGATCCGGTTTTGTACTTACTTTGCCTGGAATTCTCTCTTAATGTTTTTTTTCTTCATGAAATGCCGCATTTTTTTCCTATTCTAATTGGATTGAGATAGGGTGTGTGGTATAATCATACCGGACTTTTAAGTTTAAAAAAAATGTTTAGGGATAACGGTACTGAAAATTTAAAATTGATTGGGAACAAATTATTATAATTTAATAGGGCGATTTAGATTATTAAATTTAGGATTATTTAATTTAGAAGTAAACTACGATGAAGTGCTGTAAATACACTACAATTGTTAATTCGACATTCTATACTATTTTGAATAGCATGCATTGGTTGACAAAGTTTTGAAAAATACTAATTGTCTCATCGGAATTTTAATACTCTGTTCAGGTTTAAAAAAACAAAAACAAAAAAAAAACAAGCACAAATATTAGATTAAATGATATGATAGTCTGTGAGGTATTAACTTTTAGTTGAATTATTTCTAATTTTTGTTGTTTTGCCCTTTTAGATATATTGTGTTTTATTTCATTCAAGAGAATTGATACAATCTTTCACAAATTATGGGCATTAAGTAGTAATGTTCAAATATTCATTCATACAGTATATGTAGAAATAGGAGAACAAATGAAACAAAGCAGAAAAGGGGAAAAAGTAATATTATTCACTGAATTAAAATAAAAAATTAAATTAAAATAATAACAATAAAGAAATGTATAACTTAAAGAAAATATTATCATGATTTGTATAAATAAAAATATATTAAAATAAAACTGTTAAGAAAAACATGTACAAGCCACAATTCACACACATTACACAAGTGTTTGAATTTTTAAAAGCACATCGCCTTCTTTATAAATTATAACTCCTCTTAGATTTTTATTTTTTCATGTTTATTTATTTATTATTTTTATCATTTTTTTTACTTTTATTATGCCATAGGCGATGATGACCAGAGGTTTTTACGCTGGTCGATGTGTCACAATCTCATAAAAGAAGATCATAACAAAATAAAGCGATCCTTCCCGGCCAGACCCGCCCCACTAAGACCCCCAGAGAGGTCCTATATCACTTGTAAAACATTTGTTTAAAAATTAATGGCACCAAAAGTCAATAGTACATATCTAAATTAAAGCTAATTCCAGGGAAACCACAATGGTTCTATTCATCCCTCTACTTTCAATCCGCTGGTGTTCCTCAAGGTAGTATCTTCGGTCCCATCCTCTACACCGCCTATACAGCTGACATCCCAGCAACTCCTAACACTATCATTACCACGTATGCTGATGATACATTTGTGCTCACAGTTAGTAATAACACTTTGATTGCATCCCAAACTCTCCAATCCATATCGCAACCCTCGAAGAATGGTATCGAAATTGGAGAATAAAAATAAATCCCAACAAATTCCATCAAATCACATTTACTCTTCGTCGTAAACCTGCCGATTACCCTACAGTATACTTTAATAATGTGGCTCTTACCCCTGTCGAACTGATTCGTTATCTTGGACTACACCTTGACAAACGACTAACCTGGAGTCCTCACACAACACTGAAAAGACAGGAAACCACGTATATTCCGACTATTACAGCACTTACAAGACAGACGGTCTTCAAACTCTTCAACTTCAAACTCATTACAAAAAACTGATCTACATGACAATAATAAAGCCCATCTGGACATATGGAGTTGAGCTTTGGGGCTCCACTAAACCTTCGAATTCCTCTCGTATCCAATTCTTGCAATCCAAAATCCTTCGTAAAATCCTCAATACTCCTTATTTTGTTACTAATAAAACCATCCATAAAGACCTTAATGTCCCTTATGTAACCGATCTAGCCCGAACCCGATATCATTCCTTCCTTTATAAACTCCATAACCACCCAAACCCACTAGTTTCTAACCTCGCTTCCTCTTCCATTCCTGGCAATCCTTCAAGGTGCCTGAAAAGAAGATGGCCTCGTGACCTTATATTGTAAAATGCTTTTAGAGTTCTACTACTTGGTAGTTTCTCTACATGCTGTATCATACCATTATCATTATGTCATTATGATCAAATTTACTTGTTGTATTTTTTTATACAGTTGTAAATATCAATAAATAAAAAAAAATTAAAGCTAAATAAATTATATACTTTAAATGATGAAACATTATGTTTTTAGAACATTCATGGAAAATCTTCAATCATAAAAAAAAAGAAAAAAGAAACTCAACGTAATTACATGATTCGATTCTATGAACAATACATGAAGTTACTTCCATGACTGTACGTTATTGAAAACTTGTACGATTTGGTGTGCAGCCCAGTACTGTGCCCTGGGACAGGATGTAACATAAGGAGACTCTAGAAGGCCTTGTCCAACTCGTAAAGATCGGGTTTCAAAGGCCGCAAAAATAGAAGAGCTCTTCAACATTTGACTTTTAAACTGATTTGAGGTTGAATTTAAATATGAGCGTCCCCAAAGGACTCTTGTACTCTTTTTGTGTCTCATGTACCTGCTACAGGAATCACGTCTGCTCTTTCTTTAATTCAGAGATCAGAATCTTATGTGATATTTTTTTGTATTTTTTCCCTTAGATCATCATTCTAGATTATATATATGAAATGCAGTCTTAAAGGGAATTAAAATAGAGAATGCAGATCTCAAAATTAATTGATTGTGTGCTACTTTTCTATTTTTGAACACTAAATAAATCTTATTTATTTAATCAATTTAAATTTTTTTTTACCAATAAAAAAACAAATAATAAAAAGAAACAAGTGACCACAACACTTCTTCTTTAAAAATATTATTCAAAATTATAGGGCTCAGTGTTTTCTAAGGATTATAAATTCTTCTATCTAATAATTTCTCTGAAAATTAAGAAGCCTTAAAACTCTTTCTTCTTATTATTGTTTATTTATTAATTACCTGTCGTTTTAGACCAATTTTTTTGTCTCTTTTCAAATCTAATTTAATGTATTTTAGAGTTTCTCTTGGTGGAAATAACGGATATAAACTTTGTTGCTGCCAAGAATACAACAGTTTAACCCCTTAGCTTAATTTAAAATTTAAAGTTAATTCGGGCGCGCTAAACATCCCAAACTGTACACACTAGAGATAATTCTAGCGGCGTTGTATTTTATGCTGCTATATTTTTTCACACTGGAATATAATCGAGAATTGAAAATAACAATGTGATAATAATAAAATAAATAATAATGACGTATTCTCTGTAATAATACTCCATATATGGTTTTTGCCTATGTTTACACAGGGAGCTAGTATTGTGACCAATATTCAAAATCCAAAATTAAAATTAAAATTTTGATTTTCTAGATTGAGTTTTTTTTTAAATAAAAAAAATTAATGGGGAGAAGATGGTTGGGGGTGCGGTCAATGAAAAACACACATATGTATGATTAACTTATTTTAATGTGCCAACGTTTCGGCTAGAGTTTCTAGCCTTCTTCAGGGCTAAAAACAAAACAAGATAACAACCACAGTAAGTATAGAAAAATAAAAAAATATAAAAAGAAAGTATAAACAGAATAATTTTACACATACAATGA
>NW_027107159.1:864192-873534 GCF_000696795.3 Halyomorpha halys | reverse complement strand
ATAGAATTAATAAAATGAAGTGATGAGAGAAGCGGGAAATAAAATGTATACAAAGGTAATTGAAAAAGTGGGTACAATAACATACTTAAGGAAATGAAATAAAAATAAAGTTATATAATGCAAAGAAGTATGAACATATTAGTTATTATTAATTTAAAATTTAAATATGGAAAGAAAATGAAAATTGAGAGGAATTAGTTATTAGAATAAGTTATAAGAATAAGAGGAATCATACTTATTTGTGTTTTTCATTGACCGCACCCCCAACCATCTTCTTCTCATTTATCATCCACGGTCAACTATCTCTCATAATTAAAAAAAATTAATCTTTTATGGCAGGTTTTTTTTTTTCTTTCAAAAAACCTATGCGTTGAGGGGTTAACAAAAGACAAGGAAGCCACACAAATGGGATCAGAAGAGATTGGACGATGTCGGCTTTTTCCGATTAATACTCCTATCTCCTTAAGTTATTCATCAAATTCCATTTTTTATTATTACATACTTTGAGAACTGGTTATTTATTTTAAATAAAGAACGTTAAAGGCAGTTTAGAGGACGATTTTATAAAATTTTGACATTGAAGCATTTTATTGAGAAAAATACCCTAGCTGAGTTTAAATACTACTTAATCGTGCATTGATCAGACTCGGAACCATTCCATTATAAGTGGCACGTATGCATAATCGATGTTATTTAACATTTAAAGAATATGAACGTTTTAAACACGTTACAGTTTCCTACTTTTCGTTTTTTGAGCTTTCGCACTATTATTGCAAACTTTTATTTATTATTATTAATATTACAATCTGCCACAAACTTGGCCAATGGATATTAGTGATGATTGTACACTTTCATACGAAAAATAAATATTAAAAAATGAGATAAAAAAATATAGAGATAAACAAATAAATAAAATCACTTAGATAAATACAAATATAAAGATAAAGATAAATAAATAAAATCTCTGTATGTATAAAAGAAAAAAACTAAATAAATGAAATTAACATAATCAAACTAAGTAAAATAAATTATATACAATATTTACAATCTCGACCTAAGGATCCCCGAGCCCATGAGAGGTGGAGTAGGACCCTTCAAGATTCCAGTGCAACCCTACCAACGTGTCACTGGTGTAATGTTCGAGCTTTGAATGTTACTTTTTTTTTTTTTTTAACTTTTCGCTGACAAGCACCATTTTGCAAGTCTATTTTTTGTTGGTGTATTTTCTTCGAAAACTCAATTTCGAAGTTTTTCATGATTGCAATATTTTCCATTACTGTATATTCCACATGTATAAACACGTCTGAGATATACACGTTTAAAAGACTGGCTTATGTGGCAAGAAGTCTAAAATGTTTAAAGTCAATAAAAAAAAATAATTTTTTTTTTATTTAAGTCGAAACCAAAAGCTGTAACACATTATATCATTTCTTTGAACTTTAACTATCGAGATAAAGAGTACTTTACCGGTTGTAGGTATTGAGATGGAGTTGGTGGAGATGGAATACAAAACTCTTTCCGATCGGTAATGTCGCTTATAGCAGCTGACCATTGGCCGAGAGAGGCAGCCCGACCAGATTCCCTACAATTACTGTTATTTTTTTCTCTTTGGATTCTTAAGCAATTACTCTATGCATTTTCAACCTCCAGCTACAGCTTACGAGTCTCTCGAATTATTCTTTAAAATTTATTCTGAATAGTTCAAATTCTTGCTTTATAAGACTTAAAAGTCTTATGATTTAAACATTACTTTGAATTTCAGAACTATAATACTGGTAAGATTTAGCTATATCCGTTTTCAAATTAAATATATGTTTGAATAAGATCTTCAAAAGATAATCATTTTCATCAATTTATACAAACTGAATTCAGCCACAAACCCAATAAACCTGTGGATAGGCTGTTTGGTTTGATTTATCCTATGAAAAAAATCTTTCTATATTAATTAGTTATATGACGTTTCAGATATATTTTTTGTCCATTTTCAAATCTAATTCCTCGAATCAGAAATGAGATATTGTCAACAATATTTTTTTTTTTTTATTTCAATACTTTATTTATTGATAAATATTGCAATCTGCCACAACGTTGTTAGGCAATAAGGTGATAACTGATCAGATTCATACTCCAATTAAAAAAAAAACAAAATAAATAAATTTAAAAAAATTACATAAAAATAAATAAAACCTCTCTCTAAATATATATAAACCGAAGGATAAAAATCAAACTATGTACATGAAAATAAAAATAATAGTATTTATAATAATAAAAAAAAATCACTAGTTGCATTTAAACAATGTTTTTTTTTTTTTAAACTCGTATTTACAATGTTTACACTATCGACCTGAGGATCTCCGAGCCCACTCTATACCTCACGTGTGAGGGGTAGAGCAAGAATCTTTGAGATCCCTGCGCCGCTCTATCACCGCGTCACTGGTAGGTAATTAGTCGGTGGATGCTGAGTAAGTGTGCCAAAGCAGCAAACACTGAACTTGTGTGGCGCATCTGACTAGTACCAGAACTCCAAATGTCCATTTCTATTTTCCAATAAGTCTCTTGGCCACTGCCGTTTTTAACCTTCGAGGTGGATTGTAAGTCTGGGTGGAACTAGATAAGGATTGAACCAAAGGGTCAGGATGATTAGAAAGATTTATATGGAATTTTGAGAATTTTATTGATATTAAGTCAAGGATAAAAGGGATATGAAGGTTATGGTGTAGTGGTCTGTTGAAAATGTAATAGGGTGCATTGACAATGGTTCTAAGGATTTTGGATTGAAAGGATTGGATACGTTTGATGTTAGATGGTTTAGCTGTTACCCAAAGTTTAAGTCCGTAGGTCAAGGTAGGTCTGATTATAGTCTTATAAATTAGAAGTTTTTTTCCATTGAGAGATGAGAGGTCCTACTAAGCAGTCGGTTTAGTTGGGTGAATTGTCTGTTGAGTTCTTTTTAGTCTAGTATGTAGGCTCCAAGTGAATCTTTTGTTTAGACAATTTACAACTTTTTAATTATTAATTTTACAAGTTTTATTTGTTTAATTTATTTTATTGAAATAAATAAATAAACAAGCAAGTTTGGAAAGAAACATAACAATAATTGAATATAAAATTGTTGATGAATAACCATGGAAGTAGATAATAGTAGACTGATAACGATGACAGATAAAATATAATATTATAAAGGTAAGATGATATGTATAAGATTACATAAGATGTGTAACAAGTGACTAAAAAACTGAAAACAATTTGAAACAACATAATGAACTGTATGAAAGAAAAATGAAATATATGATACAATCGGTAAGTATAGATATGAATAACAATATGTATATGTTTGTATATCTTTCATATGTTTTTCAGTGTTTTAGACACTACTTATCTTATATCTTATCTTATAGATATCTTCTTAACTCTTTAATATTATATTTCATCTTTCATTGTTACTAATTTGCTACTGTCTAATTCAATGGTTATTAA
Organism: Halyomorpha halys; assembly: GCF_000696795.3. Taxonomy (NCBI): domain Eukaryota; kingdom Metazoa; phylum Arthropoda; class Insecta; order Hemiptera; family Pentatomidae; genus Halyomorpha; species Halyomorpha halys. Next base: position 870,057 of record NW_027107159.1, on the reverse strand, counting down.
TCAACTATTTTATATTCAATTCATTGTTATATAAATTCTCAAATTTGTTTTTTAATTTAAATTTGTATATTCCTCTGAACGATGATTACTATCTCTTTTTGCTTTTTAGTCCTGATGAAGACCTCACGTCAGCACAAGTAAATTTTTTTTTTTTTTTCTGACTGAACCCCTGACCTAAACTATCAACACCTCATTGTGAAGATTATGAAGTGTCCATTCACTTTTAATATTCATTGATAAATTAAGTAAAATTCAAATGTATTTTTTTTTAATTAGAACTGTTCAGCTTACGATCAAATAAAATATTTTTTAGTTTATTTTCTTTTAACATATAGCAATATTTATATATTCAAATTAATAATATTATAATGACTAAAACGATACGTTGCCAATCCTAGGTATCATTACAGATAAAGGAGCGATTGGTTATTTTAATTCAAGGGTTGGCCAAGAGCTGCTTACGTCATCGGATCTAGCTGAGACCTTGATCGATTTGAAAAGGAGAAATTGTGCTTGAAATGAGAGCGGTTCTTGTAATAGCGGCTAATTTAAAAATTGCCGTAGCAATATATAAATGTTGTTATTATGGGTAACGGTTACTTTAATACATGATATCGGGGATTAATTATTTCCTCTGTTCTGCCGATAATGAAAAGTGGCTATGACATGAGCATATAATTATTGATAAAGATCAGCGGTTTTCAATCAAGTCTTTTCTTTCGGAAATTTAAGTGTGAAGTTAAAAATAAAGTGTTATGTTAAACTGTGGTTAGGTATACAAAGTTTATTTGAAGAAAGGTATAAATACCTTACCTCAAAGGTAAACCTTTGAAAAAACAAAGTTGGGAATATATATACAATTCTGAAGAAAGTTGACAGTTAGGCGATTGCTGAACCAATAATTTAATATAAACCAGAGCTTACAGAGCTATAAAAAAGTGTTATGTAAAGTAAGGTTAGAAACTAGTGGGGTTGGGAGTTTACAATGGAAGGAATGACATCTGGTTCGGGCTAGATAGGTTACATATGGAACATTCAGGTGGTAATGTATGATTTTATTTGTGACAAAGTAAGGGATGATAATCATTTTACGAAGGATTTTGGATTGTATGTATTGGATACCAAGAGGAATTTGAAGGTATAGTGGAGCCCCAAAGTTCAACTCTATGACCAGATAGGCCTTATTATAGTTGTGTAATGAATTGGAAGTTTATACCGTTTGTCTAGTAAGTGCTGTATTAGTCGTAATCGACGTGCCTTTTCCTGTTATTTCAGTCTTGTGTGAGAATTTTACGTTAGTCGTTTGTCTAGGTACGTCAAGGTAGCGGATCTGTTTACAGGGCTAAGAGGAACATTATTAAACTATATTGTAGGGCAGTCGGTAGGTTTATGACGAAGCGTAAATGTGATTTATTTTTATCTTCCTATTTTGGCATCATTCTTCGTGGGATTGGAGCTTCAGGAATTAGAATAAAAACGAGAGAAACCCAAAGCATTGTTATTAAATAAACTTTTTTTTTTGTTTTAGTTCGGAAGATTTTACTGACGAAAAATATTTAAAACAAAAAATGGAAAATAAAATATCTAAATTATGTTATTAAATAAATATTTGAACTAATTACCACTTTTATTCAGCATTGGTAAGTTGAAAAATAATAAAACAAGGACCATGATTCGGTTTTCTTAAAGCGGAATTAGATAATGTTATCCATCAAATACCCATCTCGAACGAAATTACGAAAATGGGGACCATTATTTTTATTGCTTAATCAAGAACTCCTGAATAATAGAATGATTTGCATGGAAAGTACTTGGATACAATCATCGTTCCTTCAAAGGGGTAATGATTTAATTAAACTAATTTGCCTATTTTGTAGAGGAGGGGTGTAAAAAGAGATGAATAGCCACTTTGAGTGCATTAATGTACTTCCAAGCGTTTTGAAGTCTGTCTATAGTTGATGTTTATTACTGTAGCTATTAATATTCTGAAGACATCTTTCTCCTATCTTACTGCCATGATAGAGGTGATGCTTTCACCTGACATTTATACTTGCAACGCACTGGCAGTTGACAATAAATTCAGGTTAAATGTATTAAACCAAGTCCATATTCATCCGTCCCATAAGCACCCTCTTAATTCTCTTCTTTATTATCCTTTCCTCTATCTAAAGAGCCTAACTTCTTACTTCAACTTCTATATTAAAATAAAAACTCGGAGTGATTTTTTACTTTCACTTACTTAAATATATATATATATATATATATATAGAATATATAGTAAGGGAAAGTACAGCAGTCGTGAAAAATTTCTAATTTGAGTTTTCGATGTAAATGTTTCTTTTGAGGTCCTCTGAGTCCAAAAAACCTAGTCTAGCGGAATAGTCTGTGCGTTTGCCTGTTTATAAACACATAACAGACTAGCTCAAAAACGAAAATGAAAATAACTGGTATGGGTGACAGCAGCAACTTTAACGGAAGCACCACTTGATAGGATCAAACTTTTACATTTCTTTTTTTTCGATTTTCTATTAAACAGCTCCTTGATTAAACTCGGTAAATCAATGAATAATTAAATGTTTTTTAATTATGAGATAGGTTTTATCGACATTAAAATGGATTACTAGGGCTTAAATGCCGAATTTCCAAAAATAAATTCAGGTAAATACCTTTAACTTCATTTATTTGAAAAAATAAATACAGTTATTATTGTTAGTAATATTAAATAATAAAACAGAAATTTTAAAATCGTTGTTTCTTTACCACCTGAAATATTTTTTTTTATAGAATTATTTTAAAATATATAAATAACAAATTATTTAAAAAAGAAATAATATATCTAAAAAATTTTAGAAACAAAATTAAATTCATCGAACCACCCCATAACAATAAATTTAGTAAACGTACATTAAACAATATCGTATCATGTCTGTTCTAACGCTTGCCAGATGAACTAATAAACAAATCAACTACAATAAAGTAAAAAGGAAATATTTAACTGGGCACTTTCTTACTTCCTTGATTCCCAATAATTGATTTTGATTCACTAAATGACCATGTCAGCTTGTATTTTTTCTCAACTCCACATAATTTATTTATACAATTATACAATATTATACTATTTGGATTAGAAATGTTTATTCTCATTATAATATTAATTCAGTAATTGTAAAATTGCAGTGTTATTATTCACTTCAAAATTCTTTCAGTTATTTTTATTATTATATTTTATTATATTCTGTACTTTATTTTCATTTTAGTAGTTGTTAATTAAAATATTAATTGTATCACATTAGATCAGTTCATATTGCACTTATCTACCATACAAATTATATAGCCTCCACAAGGCCCTAATATTCTAGACTGTAATATTTACATTTTACTTATTTTGCACCGACTGATAGATGTCATCTGGTCGGACTATATTAGATGTAATTTTTTAAATGAATAAAATAAAGAAAATAATAGACAAATACAAAATATGAAAGAATTTCATGAAATACTAAATGATAAAAAAAAACATAAAAATATATATATCCAATATATCCATAAATGCCGAGATCACACGATTTATCCCCATGGCATTACTGATTTGTTAATCCCATCTCGAGAAATCCTAAAATATAAACTTTTATAAAACAAAAAATTTCGTCTTCTTTCATTTTTTTTTCGAAAATCACAAAAATAGCGATAACTTTAACCTGATATCTCTAACCTACACACAACTTAGGGACGTAAGTAGGTTAGTAAGTGAAAGTTGTGTGCTTTTGATTAACGCTTGTATTTCAATATTTTCCAAATCGCTCTGATATTAATTGAAGGCGATTATATTTAACATTTTTTGAATCTTTAGTCTAGATGAAGAGGTAGGTGCCTGTCTAGCTAGTGTGAGGTACTGTAACCTCAAAATCCAATCAATAACTGAGATACATAGATGCAAAAGATTTTCGTACCCGTCAAATCAAAACAACCTCCATCGAAAAAAAATTGAACCTTGTTTTCTTAAAATTTACTATATGTAAGAAAACCCCTTTATCTACTAACTCCTTCAATTAGTATCTATAAAAAGATGACCAATAACAATTTATTAGTAACCGTTTTGCCCAACCTTGCAGGGCTTCATCAAGGCAAAATGAGAAGAAGATACAACACTTAACTATTATATGACTATAAGAATGAACATAGAAAGTTGTATACAAAATATATTAAAAAGTAACGAAGTAAACAAAACGAATATGAATAAGATTAATAAAGTAATAATTGATAATAAGTACAGTAATGAATGATATAATTGAAAATGTAATAACATTGATAAATGAACTTATTATTAATTATTATACTATTAATCTTATTCATATTCTTTTTGTTTACTTTGTTACCTTTTGAATATGTATTTTTTTATTCAACTTTTCATGTTTATTCTTACCGACTTAAGTACTATGTTGTTGTTAGCTGGGGCTTTAGAGTGTAAAACCCTGAGGTCATCAACGCCCATGTTTCGCACTTTATAATTCTATTTCAAGATTTGATACTCTTTAAATAATTACGAAAAAAATTTAAATAATCACTCATTTTAGAATTATTTAGTATAACAAACTTTCGGGTTTAAATCTTATTCAAAAGGTTATTCCTTTTTAAGAAAATTAAAACTTTTTCTATGTTTTTCTGGTCATCATTCAGGGCATCCGATACACTCGGTCCCACTCCCAATCTATTTAAGTTCATGGAATAGAAATGACATTCTTCAAATATGTGACTGACTGTAAGTACACTGTTGCAGTATTGACATTTTGGCGGTGGTTACTTATTGATCAGATATGCATGAGTTAAATTCGTATGACCTATTCTCCTTCGTATGGCAATATCTCCTCCCTGCGATTGGAAAGGTTTGATGTGGTCTATGGTTTAATGGTTTTTTTAATAGTTTTTAATTTGCTTGGCGGGCTTTCATTACACATGGCTTGCCAACTAGCTGATGTTTCATTTTTCATCAGAAGATTTACTTCTTGGGGTGTCAGAATTGCCGGGCCCTGACCTGGAAGAGCAAGTGCTGCAATGTCCGCCAGTTGATTTCCAGGGATCCCCACGTGAAACGACATCCATATAAAGAAAACAGTTATTACCATATAAAGAAAACTTAAGTACTTTACATCGCTGTATTTTGTTTCCATTTAGTCCTACAAAGCTGGGTGAAACGTTGGTCAATAACAAACTGTTCTTCTATTTTGTACAACTTCCCCAACTACCACCTGGGCCATCTTCCTACAACTAATGACATAATCTTCAGATTAAAACTGCCCTTAAGCAGTTCCAAAATCCCGTGATCCTTTACTATCAAAGATTCGCAACCTGTTAGCCGCCTCCCTTATTATGGCATCTTGTATAGTGGAATTTCTTGAAATAAGACTGAAGAATTATTTTGTTAAATTCTTGCCTAGTTAAGCTGTCACCTGGTTTTCGGATGCCTGTTCTATCTAGTGCCTTCCTTTTCTTAATTTGGTCATCCCGAGTTCCATTCTTTAGATACCAGATCCCAGTCTAGCAATTTGTGATGAAACTCTTCTCTACTTCTTTTAGCAGACTATTCATTATTCGTTCTGTATTATTCTCTTAACATTCTTACTGGTCTATACAAAAAAAAAGAAAAAAGTATTTTTCCTTTTATTTCATTAATATTATTTTTTAACTGACACTTGAAATGAAATGAAATGAAAAAATAACTTTATTCCGGGACATATGTCCCCTAAGAATAATTACATGGTTCATATAGTGAGATTTTTATCTGACGAGCGTTTACAAATTTTCAGATAGTAGAATGAAATTACATTGGTATTTTGGCTTTACTACTGTTTATAATGTTAATCAATA
>NW_027107159.1:850065-863454 GCF_000696795.3 Halyomorpha halys | reverse complement strand
CTGTCAATATCTTCCTGTATCTTTTGGATGGCCTCAAGCATTTCGGAGGGATGGAAGGACAGATAGATTGGAGATCGTGATACTTTTGTTTCTTTATTTTAGAATTTTCTTCAAAGAGAATGTAGCTCCCATTTCTTAAGTTTTCGCATACTAGAAAAAGTCCGATATGAAAATAAACATTTCGCATCTAAAAAAATAATTCAGTATGATATTAAAAGGTTTTCAAATAGTATAGATAAACAAGATTAACATTTCATAGTATCGTAGTTCAAGAAATGATGATTGATGTAGACATGACAAATGGACTACTAAATGTCTGCTACTTAAGCCTCTTATGTTCCGATTATGGAAAGAGTACAAATAGACTGGGGATTATACCCTGATAAATGGTAAGAGGTCAGCTGATGAAGAGGTAAGCTATGAAGATTGTGAAAAAGTAAGCGAGCTGTCGATGCCTAATGTAAATACATTATCTGTAACTCCGATCACCGGTAAATGATAAAGAGTAAGAACTCCGACATATCTTTATAATAACATAGCCTAAGATCAAGCCCTGCATTCATACTCGATATTTATTTTTCAACTATATAAAATTAAATTCCTATTTAATTAAATTCCATTGAATGCAAGTTTACTCTAAACATAAATCTTTCTATCGGTATATATGAATCCTAGATACGTACAGATAAATACAAAAACCAGATGTGTACATACTACTTATATGTATGTATTTCGTCAGGGTGGTACGAAAAAAAAAAAAAAAATTAATCCTATGCTTCCTTAAACTAGGATCTGTTTTCAATAATGATTTAATATTGTGTAGTGGTTAATTCAAAGCCTCATGGCTTTTTCATAAAAGGCCAGTTTTAACTGTATTCAGGGAAATAAATATAAATATCACTAAGAAGTGTTACCATATAAAAAAAAAATTCTCTTTTAAGCCATGGAGGATCTTGAATTCATTATTGGTGAGGATGCATCATTTCCTCACTGACGGTTAACCAATGTGAGCATTAAGACTTAACCTACTGAAAGAAGAGGATAAGCTCTGGAAGGATTTCCCATTCCTAGGATAAATCAATTTCATGACAAAATAAATAAATAATCGGTTACAGCTGAGGTCCTAGGTTCCAGGAGTTAGAAGTCTAGTTTTTAAGGACGTATTTTAGGCCTAAGTCAAATTAGGTTTTGTGAATATGTGTCAGGCCTTGTAGGTTATTGTCCTTCTTGAAATCATTTTTTTCTTTATTAAATGCATAGATTTAAAAGTGTCTGTCTGATTTAGTTCCTAGGCGAACAACAATTCTAGTCTCTCGGTTATTTCTCTTATTTTGGAGTAAGTTGGCAAATTTTTCTTATTCTTAAAAAACAACTTTGTAAAGTCCATTTTTTTTCTTTTTTCAGCATTATCCTGTGTCAGATGTTATTTAAATATTCATCACATATCTACTGTAGTAGCCTAATGTATGATTTATTTATTTTCCAATAATGCTGATTTTTTATCTGTTAAATAACATTAGTGGTATTTTGTGAACTAAAAAATATGTGAGTAGGGCGTTCAATCTTTACGGATGCGAAACGTAGTCTCTTACACTTAGAGGAAAACAGCGCCATAAAGTTTTTGAAAATAAAGTATTACGCAAAATATTCCAACCAAAAAAGGATGAATTAACGGGAGAATTTAGAAGAGTACACAACGCTGGATTAAAGGATCTACACCCGTGTAGGTCCCTTAATCCAGCGCTGTGTAATTTATATTTAGCGAGTAAGTATAAATCAAGTTATGGTATTGCAGCATAAAGATGGGCGTGTAAAGTTGTAGGGCTTAGCAATGAGCGGATCCCTACAATGTTAATAAACACTGAACCGACAGGTAAACGTCCGAGGGGTAGCCCGAAATGTAGATGGGAGGATTGCGTTAAAACTGATCTAGTAAAATTGGGTTTGGAGGGGTGTATGTGTCCAGTGTAACACTGGAAGGATGTATGCAGTGAGGGTTTAGTGGTATCGGCATCGAACCTTCGAGTTTGTTACGCCTTCATTATTAATACTATACATAACATTATAGCAATGACAATAAAGCACCTTGTGATCCCCCATTTGTTAAGGTTATATGACTTCAGAAATGTTATTGTATCAATCGATCCGTCTCTTTCCAAAGAATCAGCAAAAAAATATTAATGATTCTATTAAGCTACATTATATTTTCAAAAAATTATAAAAACATTATTAGACTGAGAGTAAAATAGGACAACAGATCTATACATATTTATATAAAAGCGCCGTCTGAATGTTCTAAGTCCAATCATTTATTTGTATGAATTTGTATACATAGAAATATTATTACTAAAAACATTTTATATCAAAGAGAATTGCTATAAACTAAAATTAAATAAAATAGTCATAACTATTTAGCCCACATAAGCAATAAAGAACCAGCAAATATTTTTGTAAATTTGTGTTTTATCTATAATTTTTTTTTTAATTTTACTACATAAATCCAGAACACAGGGTTCCTTTATATCACTATTAGATATGGAAAGAGCCTTGAGTTTTGTGGTAAAAAGAAAAAATACCAATATAGCGTTTAAAACATAATACAAATTTCTGTTTCGTTCCTTATCACAATAATTTATACAACACAGAACTAAATACAATAATTTATATCAAACTATCGATATCAAAATAGCGAACTGCCGGATCTGCTAGTTTGTAACTAAAATAATCTTGAATTATATCATTTGCAACATGTTACTTTATCAGAATCTGTGGCACAAGTTATGTATTATCATTGGAAATAGGTTACCTAGAAGTGACTTAAATGTGAAAGAATGAGGGAGTTATTGGTCTATATATTGGACTCCTGCACGAGCTCTGGTCAAGTCAGTCGTGAATCACGACGGACCGGATAAGCCAGCCGGAACACGACCGCGGGCGGTTACTGCTTCGTCACTCCGGCCACACCATCGACTAAAATATCCTCCAGCAAGTCTGTCTAATTCTCCTTAATGGAGGCTATGGTGAAATTTCCAATGACTAACAAGTATTTATAAATCATTAAATATATGAATAGTTATAAAAACTTCTTATAATCTTTTATCTTGACTTATTTTGATTTATTACACGTATTATTATAGTACATACTAATTACAATTTACACCTCACATCCAAATTTTTTTTAAATATTTATTTATTGATATTTATCACTGTACATTTTAATACATATAGTAAATCTGATCTAAGTTAAATTGGAGTGTTACAGGCGTGTAGAAAAACTACCCACTGGTAGCACTCTAATGATATTTTACATTAGCTGGTTTCGTGACCATCTTCTTTTCAGGCGCCTCGGAGGATTGTCAGGAATGGAAGAGGATGCAAGGTTAGAAACTAAGGGATTTGATTGGTTAGGAAGGTTATAATGGAAGGATTGATATCTGGTTCAGGCTAGATCGGTTACATGGGGAACATTAAGGTCTTTATGTATGATTTTATTTGTGACAAAGTAAGGAGCATTGAGGATTTTACGAAGGATTTTGGATTGTAAGGATTGAATACGAGAGGAATTCGAAGGTCCAGTGGAGCCCCAAAGCTCAACTCCATATGTCCAGATTGACCTTATTACAGTCATGTAGATCAGTCTTTTGTAATGTGTTGGAAGTTTTGACTGTTTGTCTAGTAAGTGCTATAATAGTCGAAATCGACGTGCAGTTTCCTGTCTTTTCAGTCTTGTGTGAGGATTCCAGGTTAATCGTTTGTCCAAATGAGTCCAATGTAGCGGAGCTGTTCGACAGGGGTAAGAGTAACATCATTAAATGAAACTGTAGGGCAGTCTGTAGGGTTACGACGAAGGGTAAAGGTGATTTGAGGGGATTTGTTGGAATTAATCCTAATCCTCCAATTACAATACCATTCTTCGAGGGCTGTGATATGGAATTAGAGATTTTTGGATACAATTAAAGGGTTATTATTAACAGCGAGCACACAAGTGTCATCGGCATACGTGGTGAGGATAGTGTTAGGATTGGTTGGAATGTCTGCTGTATTGATGACATCCAAATTAAAAAAAATGTTTTGCAGACCATTCTGCTCAGGTCATTAATTACAAGTCAAATCACCCTATTTTTTCACAACTACATTAATTTTTAATTTTAGATTACCTCACTCTAGAATCGGCCGAGGCGTTGGACTGTTGATATAGGAAAGAGTGTTGAGACTTAACAAGAATACCATTTGATTTATTTAATTTTTTAAAAAATATTCATTTATCTCGATGTAGGCTTTTTCTATTAGGGGTGTGTATATAGAGATATGAAATATGCAAAAATATTTCATTGTTGTAAGAATAACATTTTTGTTAGAAATTATTTATGTTACCCAATTAATTATTTATTTAAAGAGGGCAGTGGTGTCTAACTGGAGATATCAATTGCACTGTTAAGGATACTTAACTAATAAGCTAAGCTACCGATTCTCCCAACCAAAACATACCTCCTTAAGCGCCTTGAAAATATCCGTTTTACACGATAAATTACCACCACTTTACCCACTCTTGGAGAATCTTAGTTACTGTCACTGTCTGATTGTTACAGTCATGATTGTACTGTCACACTAGCTCTGGTGTGATTCAAGTAATGTCAATGAAGCTGTCACACATACACGCCTTATAGTGAACAATAGTACAGTTTCCGTCATTACGACAAAATTGTCAAACACTACGATGGTGTTATTATTTGATAGTTACTGCAATGACAGTAATCTTACACTGGGTCTAGCGTGATCGTTAATAGTGGAAGTAATGCCAGTTGACTAACAGTCGCCCCAACCAACGGCCACGTTTAACAGTATACGTCTTGAAAGTGAATTGTCGCAACACATCAACCTTTCCAAATGTTATTGTGATAGGCGCAAAAACATTTTTCTTATATATTTGCCCAAAACATAAAATTGTATCCGCTCCAGGCCCCGAAAGTGAATTCATTCTGAACCCCAAAAACAAATTTTGGTACTTGTTACTAATAGTACTTCTTCATATTATGATGATGCAAACATATTTGAAATAATGTAGTAAATTTCAAATTATTTCATTATCTTTAATATATTTTTATAAGTTAATAATGTTTTGAGATTACCTTCATTATTGATGTTTTCCTGACTTCATCATACGATCTTGTCTAACATTGTTATGGGGCCGGTCATAGGATAGGCCTATCTATCTGAGATCTGCAGGCAGTGCTGATTCGAATCCGGTTGTTTTGTTTTTCATTTTGAGGGACTGTCATAGAATTGAAATTGAGAATTGAAAACTTGACCCCCATCGTGGTGAGAATAGATTGGTTACCTATAGATAACTAGGCAAACATCATCTTCGCTTTGGATTGCCTTAAAAAAATATTTTTATGCTAACGAAAATACCAATTTTGCACATGATGATATATAACAGTGCACATTAATTTACTCCATAAGTACTCCATTGAGGACCTATACAGCCCCAGAGTGGGAATGTCATGGTTCATTTCTCGGGGCCACCGCGAAATAAATATTGACCAGCCCAGGTGGGTATCGAACCCACAATCTTCGGAACCAAGCACTGTTTATATACTTATACACATACACATAATATGAGAGGGTGAGATGTGAAAGCAATTCTAAATATATGTTTTTTGTCCCACCTATCCTAGTCATAACTAATGTTACCTAGTATTGACAAAATTGTTAAATTATCAATAATTAAATAGTTATTATCACAATTTAGTAAATTATAAAGCGGTTATTTGATTGAAACAGCAAAAAACCTCTTATTATAATTTTGACTTGGCTTCTCAACCACTCATATATAAACAAAATATATTTTACAGGATTTTCCCAACAAACGTTCCGCTGATCGGATTAGGAGATCGATCTCCATAAATACATTTTATCAGATTGGAAATGGATCGGTTAAAAAGACTAAATTATGAGCGCCTTTCAACCCCCACACGATCGGTTACAAGTCCATTCACCCTTCCGTAGGTGTGGACAGGACTCACCCCCAATAATGATAATTCAGAACCCAAGGTGGGCAGGTCGGCGTGGGAGGAGTACACCGGCTGTACTTCTACTACTGCACTACTGCATCATGTGTGCACTTCCAGGGCACTACTGATTACTACTAGACAAACAAGAAATAGATGGAGTACATCTGAAACATCTTCATTTAAAATCGACCAACTGTTTTTTTTTTTTCATTTTATTTATTAGCATTTTTGGAAAATTAAATTGAAAAATCCTTTTTTTTTCAGTCCCTCTGGTACTGATCCGTGAACCCCGAGGAGCTATTAGGAAATGCTACACTGAATCAGATAGAAACGTATACTGTAGAATATGGTTATATTTGATCTAGAAGAACCAAGTGTGATGCAGTGTACCTTCTTACCTCTGTATGTAAACATAAAATGTTAATGTTATTGTGCTCTGTACTGTCTCGGGATTTAGTCGGGATGCCAGGATAATCGCTGAAGGCCATTACCCAAAACTAAGTTAATTAATTAATTGATATTGAGTCCTGTAAAACTATTATTATTATTATTGAATTCTTATCCACAGGCTTTTTGTGTGTTTACCAGCTACCAATTAAATGCCTTTATATTTATAAAATATTGTTACCATTAATTATATAATATAGTAAGGGGTGGTATTGTGTAATACAATAGTAAATAAAATACTTATCAAGGAAATAAGTATCTATTTACAATTTATTGATATGTGACGTTATTAAAATGGTTGTAATGATTGAGATAAATGGTTGCCATTTTTTTAAATTTATTTTATTTTTATACCAGATCGGCCTGGTGGGCCTTACATGGTTGATATAACTTATATTATATATATTTTTTAACAGTTGATTATGAGGGGGTATAGTCATACAAATGACATCCCTAACTATATTTTTCTTATTAAAAGAAAAAAAAATAATAAAAGAGGAAAGTAAAATTAATAACAAAAAATAATGATATTGGTACACTTAAATAAAACGAACATTTGCCTTCTTATAGTAAAAAGAAACAAGTTAATTTGAAAAAGGAAAGAGAGAAGAAAAGAAAGAAAAATAAATAAAAATAATAATATAAAAAAATTAATAAAAATAATAATAATAATTGCCATAAAATATGATCATTACATTATTACTTATTGTTTAATTTATACTTATAGCTGCTGATTTGATTGATTCATGCCGTGAGATGTAGTTCCGTAGGTGTCGTCTTGTTCATAAGGGATGGCCTCCGTTCATCTTGCTCTCTCTCGGTGTTCTTACTTCTGCTGCCTCCCTGCTTCTTTCTGTCTTTAAACTCTTCTCTTTACTTCTGCCCCACTTGTTTCAAAAAAGGGCGTCGCTTTGGGAATCTCATTTCCTCATTGGCTACCATCAGGCACGCCCAAGAAAAATACGTTACAGGGTTGGTACAATTTTTCGTTTATAAATGACCTGTCCACCTAAAAAGCCAGCAGGAAATACCCGCTTTTAATAGATTTAATAGCTCAGGACCCTTTTACCTGTCCATTAACCACCAGCGAAGTACCCTTTGTTGACAGTCACATACCCGCCACAGGTATGAAAAGACCTATGGCAAAGACCCCTATAATATTAATAATTGCTAATACCTCGATACATAGCAATCGGACATCCAAATTCGTTCAGCCTTGTTTACTTGATATAAAAATGTGCTTCAGGAAATCATATGTTCTTCTGTTAAATGTGAGGGAGAAATTAATTATTAAATGACTGTTCTTAAGATGATATCCGGAGGTTCCTGACAACCACTCCCGTTAATGAAATTAGTTGATTACCCTCAATTATTTCAATCCTATCTGGAAAAGTTGACGGCCCTATTCTACCGTTTCTCACAGAGGTGTTTAGGCTTTTCCCACAACTAACCCGGGAAGCTAACAACAATGCCTCATAAATCTGACTGAAGGACCCCGTGAAATAATAGGTTGTTATTAGCGGATTGATACCCTCTGTTCGAAACGTATCCTACTCTAGCTTGTGCTCCGATTGCTAGAGAATATGGACAATGTTAATTCGAAATACTTAACGCTACAATTAAAAGTAATTTCAATTACAATTATTCGGAGAACTACTGTAATCGTGGTCCCACTACTGAGACGAAGTAATTTCAATTACATTCATATGTAAACATTATTTTTCCCCTATAATTCCAAGTAATAATATTAAAAATATTGTCGGAATATGGCGGTTAATAAAGGTATCAAAATAGTAAAAGAAAACTATTTATTGTTAACCAACGTTTCGGCGCACTTTACAAGGCTTCGTCTGGGCTGTAGGATTGAAACACAGCGGACAACTATTTACCGTTTGTTAACAATAAATAGTTTTCTTTTACTATTTTGATACCTTTTTTTGACCGCCACATGGACTATCTTCCTACAATCTACTTCATACGATCAACTATCTTCTTCCTATATTAAAAATACTTTACACTTTACGTCGCCAAATCTATTAACTTGAACAGCCTTGATGAAGCTCTACAAAGTGGAGCGAAACGTCGGAAAATAAATAGTTGTTAACTATTTTATTTGTTTCTTTTAACCGCAATTCTGACCATCTTCGTCATTATTTGAAATTATACGGTCAGTTATTTATATACTAATTGCAATTACTTTTACACAATTACAGGAATTGTAATAGTGTTTTACAATTACATCAGATTAATAGTTATTTTAATAATCTTTATCATACTTATTCTTTTATTTAAGTTGCTGATTGTGTACCTCCACCTTAACATCTTTATTATATCACTTTTTTAGTTTACCTTATAACTTTATCTTCTTTTTATCTTTTTGTATTTAGCCCTGATGAAAACCTGTTTAGTGGGTCGAAAAGTCAGCAATGAGTAAATTGACAAAGTGTAAATCTATTTCTTCTTGATCGCAATTCTGACCACCTTCAAATTCTCATTCGAACAATCATCTTTAAATCGCTGAATCTGAGGTGCTGGATTCATTTCCACTAACTTTACATGCAATACAATTAAAAGTTAATAAGAGAGATTCTTTAATTGTATTTTCCCTGAAGGTAGTGGGAATAAACTTAGCACCACTGTGAAGTAGGCCATCGTTATATAAAAATACAATCCGATGACAACGTAGAGTTTGATAGGTCATAAAATATTCTGTCAATAACTTGAATTATCATTAATAAATAAATATCGAGAAGCTGGAAATCATTATTTTATTACTATATAAATAAGATACAAAAAAAAAAAATATATATTACATGGTTGCTGTTATAAAGAGTCCAAGTTATACGGCCCTCATTCAACAGAACCAAGGCCATCATAATAATTTCCCACATTAATTATTTATAATAAATCCTCACCTGTAGTGAATCTCAGTAAATCCAAAATATGAAATGTCAGAAATAACATAATATTTATTTTGCTTCATAAAAATTTAGAAAAAGCTGTCTCTATATATTTTTTTTAGTAAGTGGTACGTACGTACTGTGGAAATAACTGAGAATGTATTGATAATGCACTACTTTATTCATTATTAGTTTGTTAATTTGTATCATAATAATAATTATTATAGTTATTTTTTTTCACGAAAATGGTTCATAGTTCGAAAATTTAAGTGCATATGGGTGGTTTTCGAAGGTTATGAAAATTGAGTTTTCCAGTTGAATGTTCATTTGGTCAGCCTGTCTTGGGCTACTGCCTTCCAGTTTGCTGTATGCAGCTCTGTTAGTCGACTCTTTTTGGTTTGTGCCCTTCCGCATGGTCACTTGCCAACTATACTGGCAATTATTGTTGTGTAGAGGCGTCCTAATGGATTGCTTCGAGCCACATATCTCGCCTATATTGAAATATTGACTAAGCAGTCTCTGTAAGCAGTTCACTGTTAGTTCTTCTCCATGTGTTTAGGCTCTGATCCTAGATAGTCCGGAGGACATTTCGTTGAAATCTCTCGAATCTGCTTTCTAAGATAGCTGTTAGAGCACAGTTTTCGCAGCTGTATCATCATTTGTCATGGCATTGTACATCCATAGCTTCAGATTTTTAAAAATTTTTCGGGATTTCAGTATTCTTGACGGAGAAAAGAAGGCTGTGTGACTTGTTATACGCTGGTCTATCTCAGTCCGTTGATCATTTATTGATATTTTTGTGGATCCGAGATTTTTGAAACTGTCTACTTTCGGAAACGATTTTCTATCCACACAGACTATGTCGGTCGGGTGAATTTTTCTGTCTACAATCCTATACTTTGTTTTTCTTCATTTACTTGCAAGACGATTAGCTCTGCTTCTCTTATTAGAGTCTTTTTTGAAAAGCATTGATGGGAGTCCATCTTCATGTCTCAGACCTATTTTGACTTCAAAGACTTTAGATGCTTCTTGTATCTTTTTTTTGGGAAGGGGGAGACCACTGCGCAATAAAAAAAGTTTATTAATGTTCCCCCCTCCCAGGCTGGATTTGTACCGGCACCGCCAGTAGTAGTCAGGCTGCTAAGACCTGTGCCTCAACCACCCGAACTACGGACGGCACTTTCTCCTGGTATCATGTCTCTGCATTTAGTATCAATCGTGGACGCTTTTGTCAGTCTTACCAACTTCCTGGGGATTCCCATCTCGATCATGATCATCCTAAGGCAGTTGCTGTCTTCATCTACTTCCCATCGTTTACAGTATATATATTCGTTAAAAAGAGGATTCTAAGGGGTAGAGACTATTCTTGTTTTTACGTACACAAAAAGACCATTGTAGTATCTAAAAGATTAATTTGTTGATCTTGTCAAAGTTTTGCCCATCCAGTCATCAGGGCATTAAAGTACAACTGAAAAACATACATTATATAGTAAAAGGATTTATTATTACCTTTTGGTGTACCTAAAGTATATAAGTGTATGTTTTTACTTACATTAGATTTATATATAAACATATAAGGTGTCTAGAATTAAGTATGGTTTTTTTTTATTAAAAAAGAATATTATGTTTAAATACTACTAAAAAATAATTTCAGTAATTTCTTTATAATTTTTTTCGAAATCGGTTTTTAAAACTTTAAAGCCATTAAAGCTCTTCGAGGTCCTTACTTATCTCACTATGATTATGTTTAACTGTGCGGGAACGAATAGCTTATTGCGGAGGTGTTCTCAACTGGTTCTTCCAGTGGAAAATCCCACAGGTGATATATTAACGAAAGTGGGCTGGTAAAAGAAATAATTATAAAGTAATATGATAGAATTGAAATACATTACACTAATTATTCGATTGGATAATTTATCGTTAAAAGAAAAAAATATATAAATGTTCCCTTTGCTATATTATTATTATTATAAAATATAAGTACTAGTTGTAAAACTAATTGTTGTTGGTATGTGTAAATATTTTCTTCATATTGTATCCCATGTTAACAACAGTGTGTCCTTTTATGCATCTGTGTGTTTCTTTATGACGTGGTTGCCTTTTTTCCTCTGCAACTTATGAATCTTCTTGGGTTCAGGACCTGGTAAGGAGGGTTTTCTTTATCAATGGTGATGTGTGCAACATCTACCCTCAATAGCCAGGTTTAACCCCACCCCCCCCTCCCCAAAAAAGTCAAACCATGGCTAATAAATTTACAAAAATGAATTTTCTCATGTTTAACCGACTTGTACTTACCAAATCAGGGAGTAAGGTGTTTTTTAATAATTTCGGTACATCAATCTAAATTTATGAAATTTAGTATGACATACAACCAATAAATGAGTGAAATAAAATGGCGGTAGAACTTATGAAGAAAATAATAAGAATAAAAATTTGCTAATAATAAATTAACAATGATGATGTTAATAAACTCTTTATGGTACATAAAAATAACAATTCAAGATAACTAAATAGCTAGGTATATATAAGTAATATACATCGCTAGGTTTATTCGAAATATAATGAAAATATTATGGAAGAAAAAGAAAACTAAACCCAGTTATTTTTTCAATAAAAATCAGTTCATGTAACTAAGAAAGTACCCAAAATTTATTATATCTGAATTCTTGTTGTTCCCTGTGTAAATATCAATATAATCTTATTTCCTAAATTTAAAAAAAAAAACTTAAAATAGAAGACAGACATCTAACTGTTCCAGCTATCCTTATCATACTTATGACGATATTGAATAAAATTATCTTGGTGTAAACACAGGGAACTATTGGTCGTGATATGACATTTTTTTTTGTATAAGAAAAAGAAGCCTGAAACACACGAGTTTATGTCATTAAAAATATATATGCAATGTGGATATCAATAAAGATTTATTTTTTTACATTTTAAGGCATCAACCATTTATAGGTTATTATTTACTTAATTTCCGAATTCGAATGTATAACAACTATTGAACAATATGAACTTGTGGTAAAATTTGATTAAATTTTATGGTAAAGTTTTGAGTGATCGAGGAATTCAAAATGTTCATCCACAATCTGATTTTTATCCTGCAAAATTGAATGGAGGTCTGCTCGTAATCCATACAAAGATTTGAGGGAGTCGTAATTCTAATCTTTTCTGTTATGTTAACCTTTGGGCCTCTTAAACTTTTTTTTATATTCAAATCTTTTTTTATTGATAGATATTACGATCTGCCACAACGTTTTTGGGCCATAGGCAATAGTGATTACTGATCACATTCAGACTAAAATAAATGAAAAAAAGTAGATACAAATAAATAAAATCTCAACCAGAAGGATAATGCAAATGAACATAATCGAACTATGTACATGAAAAAATAAAATAATAATAAAAATTTAAAAACTCTTAAAAACAATATATCAAATTTTGGGTTCAAACAAAACCCCCACGAAGGGTCAAGGGTTCAGTACTTTGTAAGGAAGCACTGTTACTAGACCAACTGTTATACAAGCTGACGTTTTGGTCATAATCAATCTCAACCGCCAGATTTTTCCCCAATTAGGGGTTTACGAGGCTGAGTAGACTCCGGGGGGCTTCCGAACTCCCAAGATTGATTCAAGACTACTGTAAGAGAATAAATAATTATCTACCACAGCCGATTTCGAACCCTGGTTTTTGGAAATGGAGTTCTTTACCACTGAGCCACTCCGCTCCCACCGATATATTACAATAATGTAAATTATGTATTAGGAGTGGAAATGCAGAAATAAATAAGGCAAAATTTGAAAATATTTCAGGATACCGAAAAATATGTTAATTCAGTGCTATAATAAAACCCCCGCTTAAATTTTCATAACACTGAGACGGATTTGGATACGACTTGGAACAAAAACTAGACTTGAATATTCAACTAAAGACAAAACAAGACATCGACGAAGCTATAGAAAAACTCACAGAATCAGTAAGAACAAGTATAAATGACAACACTTATAGAACTAGTAAAATGAATA
>NW_027107159.1:839464-850015 GCF_000696795.3 Halyomorpha halys | reverse complement strand
ATTAAATTTTATGGTAAAGTTTTGAGTGATCGAGGAATTCAAAATGTTCATCCACAATCTGATTTTTATCCTGCAAAATTGAATGGAGGTCTGCTGGTAATCCATACAAAGATTTGAGGGAGTCGTATGATTGGCAGTCAGTTAAAATGTGTTAAACGGTAAGTCGTGTTCCCCAAGTCTGGCATATAGGTAAAGGATCGATTTATTAAAATTAATATTTTTAAAATAAAACCTTTCCGTATACCGGTATGTATAGTGTAGTATATAATACCTAAAATATTAAAAACAAAACTGTTTGGGATTGGTATTGAATTTTTTAATGAGTTTAGTATTATTGAACAAAGATCATTAAGAAATAAATGATGATGATTTTCTATGATTGGGTGAAGACAAGGAGACTATAGAATTAAATACAACTAGGTTGATTAATTCTGGTAAGGAACTAGGTCTCGAAATAAATAAGGATAAAACAAAATATATGGTTAGCAGTAGAAACGGGAACAATTTCAGTATAGGAGGAAATGCATTTGAGGGGGTAGATAGGTTTAAGGTAGTTAGAAACATCTAAATTGATGAGGAAATAAAAGCGTTAAAGGCAGGAAATACTGGTGATTTTTCAATTTACGCATTATGTCCAAAAACTTCCCACTGTTCTTTAGGGCTGTGAAACCTGTTCCCTAACACTAATGGAAGAACAGCACCTTAAGGTTTTTGCAAATTAACCCGAGAATTTAAAAGGTTACACAACACTGAATTAAGGGAACAATACCCGGTAAATATAATTCAAGTTATAGAATCTTAGATCAGATTTACTAAATGTATTATATATAAGAAGATGGTCAGGGTTGCGGTCAAAAGTGAAACAAAAATAGTTGTAAACTATTTTTGTAATGTAAACTATTTACCGCAACCCTGACCATCTTCTTATATATCAATTTTTACGGTCAACTATATATACACATATTAAATGTATTATAATGTACAGCTGTAAATAGCAATAAATAAATATTTAAAAAAAAAAGTTATAAAAAATAGCATTGCGGCGTTTAAGATGGCCGTGTAAGATTGTAGGGCTTAGTAATAAACGAATCACTTAAATGTTGATAAACACTGAACCGACGGGTAAAAGTTCGAGGACTAGACCAAAACGTAGATGGGAGGATTGCGTTAAGACTGATTTAGTAGATTATCGTTTGGAGGGGCGTCACTGGACAGATGTGTGTAGAGAACGTTTGGTGGTATTGGCATCGAACCTTCGGGTTTGCTAAACCTTTATTATTATTATTATTATTATTAGTCAGGAATAAATTTTTTTAGAGTCAAGTTATAATATTGGGTATAGTTCTGAAGAATTTCCTGTACCTCTATCCAATTATATAATCAGTCACAAAAACTTTGAGGTGTGAGGTTCAAAATAGTAGTTGACTAAGACAAAAAGAATGCACTTTTCCTATTAATATTTAGTTATTCATGCAGTTACACCACGTGTTCTTTCTTTTAAATCTCAGGACGAGTCGAAATATTCATCTCAAAAATGAATCACGCTTTTTATCAATGAGATTTTGCCAGGCCATAATAGAATTTTAGGCCTAAAGTTTTTACAATTGTTTTCGGAACGTTTTAAATTGTATCAGGTGCATCTATTTTTATTTTATGGAGAGCAGTTTTTCCCTTCATCCTTTTTACAGGGAACGCTATATCTAGGAAAATATTGATCATAATGGGCTTTATACTTAAATATAATGTAAAGTAGCCCTCATGATCTTCACCGAAATTTATTTACAAATGTTCTCTTCTCGTTATTTGAAAAAAAATATTGGTGTTTGAAAAACTGTACATCGGAAAATATTGAATGTATCAAGCTCAAATAGGGCTCTAACACTAGCAAACTTGCTATTATTAAAAAAAAAAAAGTATATTTTATCGTGCTCTTAGTAGTTTCAAGAATTGAGCATTTGATAAAAAAAATTATCGAACGTTTTAGCTACTTTCTTTTAAATTTAATTCTTTAAAAATTTATATTTCTTTTAATAAAAATATTATTAACTAATAACATTCTAGAGCAAATAGTTCAATAACTACTTTTCAAGGACATTCATTGTTCCTGTTAAGAAGTAGTGTCAAGAATTGAGCAATTGATAAATGAAGCGAAAATTTTAGTTGTTTTTTTTTTTAACAAAATTTTTGTCTGCAACATTTTCTTGAATAAAAATATCTTTTGCACTCGAATAGTTCATAATTACTTTAATCACTATTCAAGGCCTATTACTGTTCCTGTTCTATAATCTAGGTAAAAATTTGATTTATTGTTTAAGAGAACATGTGATTGTGCGATTGGTAGTTTTCAAGACATTAAGGAATTCATAAAAAATCAGCGAAAATTTTATTTTTTTCTTGAATAATTTTTTTGACTGCAACATTTTCTTGAATAAAAATATCATTTGCTCTAGAATAGTTCAATAAGTACTATTCAAGGACACTCACTGTTCCTGTTGTTTAATCTAGGTAAAAATGTGATTAATTTTTTAACAAAACATATGCATTCAGTGATTCTTAGTTTCCAAGATGCTGAGAATTTAATATAAAATGAGTGAAATTTTTGTTTTTTCTTTAATAAAATTTTTGTCTGCAAACTTTTCTTAAAAAATATGTTTTGCACTAGAATAGTTTAATAACTTCTTTCATTGTTCCTGCTCTTTAATCTAGGTGAAAATTTGATTACTTTTTCAACAGAACAAGGGCTTTGTGTGTTTAGTAGTTTTCTAGATATAGTTTTTTTGTTGAACAAAATTTTTTGCTGCAACATATTCTTGAATAAAAATATCTTTTGCACTCGAATAGTTCAATAATTACTATTCAAGGATATTCACCGTGCCTGTTGTATATTCTAGGTAAAAATTCTATTAGTTTTTTAACAAAAAACATTGTGTGCTTGGTAGTTTTCAAAATATTGAGCATTTAATAAATAATAAACGAAAGTTTTAGTTTTTTCTTGATAGAAATGAAGCTGCGGGGGTTTGCAAAGGATAGTGCAATAACTACTTTTCAAGGACATTCACTGTTCCTGCTCTATAATCTAGGCAAAAATTTGATTTATTTTTTAATTGACAAGGCGTGTTAAATTTTCCTGACACGGGCTGCCCCTCTGTTAAATGAAGAAACTAATTTTTTATTCTTATAATGTTCTCATCTTTATACATTGGTATAACTTTATAAGCTAGTAGTATTTATTTATAAGCCTCAGATAAAGATATACATGTTGATTTTTGGGAAGGTTGATAAGCTTTCACCAGCCCCATACCGCACACCAAGGCTTTTCCTCTATTACACATAGTTTTTCGTTCCTTTTATTTTTCATGACCGTGACATAAGGCAAGTGCAAGGTAATAAAGACATGAAAAAAACTTTATATCACCATTATACTTGTCTGTGTATCTTGTATCTTTTTTCTGATATTTCAATGGTGTATGTAATCATTTAAGTTTCAAGTATAAATCAGTTACCTTTTAGTGTTATCAACTACCTGTATTGGGCGTCATGTAATAGTATATATTAAGTAATATATCACCAAATATATTTTTTAAGAAATTTTTTTTAATAATTTATTTATTGTTATTTATAACTGTATACAAATATATACAAGTAAATTTGCTGTAGGTTACATAGTGACCTGATACAAACATGTGGAGAATCTATCCATTGATAAAACTCCAGGAGACGATCTCGAGGCTACCTTCTATTCAGACGCCTAGAAGGATTATAAGGTAATGGAGGAGAAGCCAGGTTAGAAACAAGTGGATTTGGGTGGTTGGGAAGTGTATCATGGAAGGAATGGTATAGGGTTCTGGCCAAATCGGCAACATATGGGACATTGAGTTCCTGATGGATGGCTTGATTTGTGACAAAGTAAGGAGCATTAATGATTTTACGAAGGATTTTTGACTGTAAGGATTGGATTCGGGGGGAATTTGATGGTTTAGTGGAGCCCCAAAGCTCAACTTCATTTGTCCTGATAGGTCTTATAATAGTCATGTAGATCAGTCTTATGTAATGGATTGGCAATTTAGACTGTTTGTCAAGTAAATGTTGTAAAAGTCGAAATCGACGAACAGTTTCCTGTCTTTCCAGTCTTGAATGAGGATTCCATGTTAGTCGTTTGTCGAGATGTAGTCCTAAGTAACGGATTTGTTTGACAGGAATTAGTGGGGTATTATTAAATGATACTTTTAAGTATGATCTATTTATGAAAATCCGTTCATTTATTATTATTTCTATTAACGCTTCCTTAGGAAGAGGCGATTTTACTGAACTTGATAAGATTTCGTACTATATTGAATGAAATGATAACGTTCGAAAGTGGTCATGTACAAAGATGGGATCTCCAGGTTAATATCTGAATTGGTAGACCACATGAGTACATAGGTGGGTCAGCTGACCACCAAAATATCACAGACGGGCTCGGGAAATTATTTATATTCGGTATTTGAATATATGTTTCATCAAAGAGGTAAATGCGCACTAAGACTTAGATCTCGGTGTGGGAGAAGATAAACCTAAGGAAAACCAGTTACTTTACCAACAAAGGATTGAAAAACAAAAACCAAATTCCGAATACCGATTAGGACAATCATCCTTTATCTGATCACGTACATCGGTAACCAGCGATATTTACCGACAGCTCACGGGACCCTGTAAATTACATATTGTACCGAGTTCAGTATCACGCCTGTATAAGGAACCCTTACTTTATTGATTTTTATTTCGGTGTTTGTTTGCAATTAATCTACAACTATAACCGGTTAAAATTCAAGTATCTTTTATTTATTTATTTTTGTTTAATGATCTCCTTCCTAGTCATTTTTGATATATGGGGGTGTGGGTTATCTAGAGGAGACCAACCTACCCTAACCATTGTGGGAGTCTAATTTTTCATTTCGTAGGACTGCCACGAACTGATAAAAGTTCACCACCCAGGCCTGATTTGAACCGGCGCCGCCTGTAGTTTTCAGGTTGCTTAGACCTGCGTCTAAACCATCTATGCTACGTACGGCCCAAGTATCTACTCATAGCTCAATGTTTCGTGTTTATTGTCTTTCTGCTGAGGAAAAATACGCAAAGGATTAAGATAGCACTGGGAGCACAACCCACCCTCTTCAAAAAGGACCCACCTACTAACTTGCACTGTCTAAATTTAAAACATTTAATTTTTCTTAGTCTGCATTAAATTCTTGGTTATTATATTGTAAAATTCAATGATAATGATTTTTGAAATCAGTTGTTATTTGAATTCAGGGGGTATGAAGGATTTTGGTGACGTTTGGAGTAGGGTGGATTTCATTTGCTACACTGTGGACAATATGGACTATTTCGTCCGTTCCGGGTAGGGTGAATTGATGTTAATTATCTGGAAAAAACTTAAAAATTAAAAATATAGTGTTTTTAACTTGAAAAAATTGCCAGTTAATTGTCCAACCAACCACATAATTTCAATTTCCAGTAAACATCTCAAACTAACAAAACAATAGAAACAAATATTTCATTTTGTTGGGATAATGAATATTAATTTATTCTATGTGGGACAGACGAAATAGTCTATATTAAATATTGTCCATTGTTGGAAAAATAAATTCCAAACCACTGGGTGGGTCACAGTTGCTACATTGAAATTAATAGCAAGCAAATTTATTTTATTTACTGTCTATAATTTTATTGAAGGCTTAAAAAAACCGTATAGTAGTACCTTTGACAGTACATATCTTGCCTGAGTTCTGTGAGTGCTGCCTACGATAATGAACTGGGGACCAATATAGAAGAAATTTTAAATCGTAATTTATATACATAAATCTTTCCACTGATTTTTCATAAATCATTTTTACAGGGCAAAAACGACCTCATTGGTTGAAAAGCCCAAAATTATTGTTAATAAATAATAAATTTTAAAATACCATTAAGACGATTGAATTTTAATTAATTTAAAGTGTTATTAGCCCTAAAGATGGAGCGATCCAGTGGCCCAAGCCCTGACCTTCCCTAAGAGTGGGGCGAGGAGAGGAGGGGCTGCTGACAGACCGGCTGGGCACAGTTGAGGCCCGACCTCTCCGTAGCGATTACCCTCAGTACAGTTTGTCTTAAGCTAGTTGTGTCCGTGAGTGTCGTAGTGAATATCTGGATGGCGGTCGCACATCATCAGGAATGACAACCGGTTAGTATTCCTCTATAATATTATCTACTAAAACTTATATTTAATTTTTTATTTGTAAAAACATTTATTTTCCATTAACAATTATATCATAGAAATAACAATATATTATAAAAAAATTATTTAATTAACATTGCCTATTCACTAATATAATAATTGTATATTTATTAAACACTTATTATATAATAAAAATTAACTTTTAAATGTATTAACCATTCAAACACAGAAGTTACCGTTATAATATTGAGGAAACTAACAAAAAAAAACTTAATACTATTTATTTTAAAATGAAATATGGTTTTGAATATTACATTAAATTTCCATCGGAGGCGAATGAACGACTAAAGAGAAAGGCTCGCGCACCCTACCACCTCTGTACTGGTAAGACTGAATTTGAGTCCACTAAGCGATTCTCTAAGCCTAAATGCTAATTTATATTAATAAATATAATATTAAAGTATAAGTTATTATTTCAATTTTAGATTTTACAATTCAAATATTTAATACAAAAAAATTCACGATTAATTACAGTAAAATCATTTACTTAAAAATTAATATAATTTTGATTATTTTAATAAAAGACAAATAATATCTATATTAAGTATTTACTGTTTAAAGTAATATAATTAGATTAATCAAATAATATATAATTATGTTTTTTATTTAATTTAAAAATTAAAGTTGCTTTATCTCCTATTAAAATAAAAATAAAATATTAATATTATTTTTTAAATAATTTAAAAAAACTTCAATATCTAAATTGTTTATTGATAAAGCGGAAATAAAAAAAATCAATATTTTTATTTTATTTATTAAGATATTGGTTCTATTTCAATGAGCTCTTACCTTAAAGATATTGATGGACCGAAAGCATTCTCTTTTGGAGAATTGCAAATTTTTCGTTTATTTTTCTTACCCTTTATATATTCAATGATCCTATATAACTTCGTTAATTTTAAATATATATATAAGTTATATATTATATTTATCTTGAAACCAAAATATAAATGTTCACGATATCGAAATATCATTACGAAGCTTTTCGCCACTTCAAAATGTAATTTATAATGACTATGACCTGAACTGAATACTTTTCGAATTTCTTATTCTTAAAAAAGAAATATTAAATAAGAATTAAAATCTAAAATAAGCTGTTTAGAAATGTTTGTAAAAATATTGAACAATTTTTAAGATAGAAATAGGAATCAATATTCTGAACAAAAAAAAATAATGTATTCTTCAATTTTTTTTTTATTCAGTTTTATCTTTTCAATATCGGTTATGCCTTTCTTTTTCTTTATTTCTGCAGTGGTACCAGAATTACTTACTTCCGAGCTCCGTTCAATGTTGAACACGATACACGAAATTAATTAATAATCATGTTTAAGTATCTTATAATGGGCTTATCTAAACTAAACAAGAGGAGTATAACTGTACAAACTCGTTTATTGGAATAATATATCAAACTCTGTTAATCCAGAAATAAGAGGCTTAAGTTAAAGAAAAGTATGAATATTCATTAGTTAAAAGTAGATTATTTTTCATCCAAAATAAAATAAAATCTCACTTACGCAGATATATTAGTAAATTTATTTTTCTTCTTGGTATTCCCTCTGGAAATTTTATTTTTGCTTCGCTACGGTAATTATTGAATAATACTGTAATACCCGCAAGACTTCGCTAATGCCTAAAAGATTTGGTAAATTAGCCGTTTATGAGTTAGAAAGTCGACTTAATGGCGATTCGTTAACTTCTGAAGACGGGATCTGGCCGTGCTGGCGTGACTTGTTAAAAAGTTCCACAGTGGAACACGTTACTGGACCGCGAAAAATGAAGAGAATTCCAGCGATAAGGTAGTATAGAGATTTAGAGGTTTCCAAATCGTCCAAAGAGGTCGTGGTAACTCCATATTAATTAGTGAGGTCGAATCTTGCAATCAGAAGCACGCGATTTCTTCTTGATGTCGATGGCTAGAGCTCGACTACCACTTGAGTCAAGTCCTCTTCGGAGAACTTTTAGAAAATCTTACTTCATCTTTTCGAACATATGGTCGACATTCTCTTTGGAACTGTTTGAAGAATGATCATTAACTAACGAAGTACAACTGTTTCGGATTCGAAACGGACGTGTTCTACCCACTTAAGGAATTTTCAAAAACGAACTCTCTAAACGAGGATTCGTAAAATAGGTTTACATAACGTTCGCTTATATTGCCTGTAAAACTCCAAATCACTTCTAACTTTCACTACCATCTGGCAAGATTTTTCGAAAAAATCTTCTCTTTGAATCAATATTAATTCTTATATTTTGGTCCTGATAAAAATTAATTTAAATAATGTAACGTATCGAATCGAATATCATTTATAAATAAAATCCATGCGTTAGAATGCGTTGGTGATTAAAAGAGAAATGAGGTAGCTATTTCTTTGGGCAAACAGGTATTAATAATTGCTTGTCGAATTTCTCAATCTAAAAAAATATATAAATATATTTTCAAATAAGGTTCAGAATTTCAAAATTAGCTGATTTAAATTTTTTGCAAAAATATGTAATAATAAATAAATTGATCAAATTGTAAAAAAAAAATGTATACATTTTTATTTTTATTATTTTATTTACTCAGTTTCACCTTTCCGAGATTGGAAGGCCTAAGTCTTTTTTTTTTAATTTGTAGAAAATATTTTTATTAGATTATTGCGTGTTACGTGATCTAAAATATTT
Source organism: Halyomorpha halys (assembly GCF_000696795.3). Lineage (NCBI taxonomy): Eukaryota > Metazoa > Arthropoda > Insecta > Hemiptera > Pentatomidae > Halyomorpha > Halyomorpha halys. Next base: position 841,095 of record NW_027107159.1, on the reverse strand, counting down.
TCCTAACATTAAAAAAAAAATCTATGTACTGATCTGCCTTTAATTACTTAAAAGAGATTTAATGTTGAATTTATTCTTATAGAGCAATAGTCTTAATAATTTTTTATTCTATACAATACATATCAAGAAAATAACGTAATTCTTGTAGGGACTTTTAATTTTATTATTAATTTTTGGAGAAAAATAAAACCATAATAATAAAACCGTATAATTTAACATAAAATATTTTTCTGTTCAATTATTTTGGTATTTTTATTTTACTTATTATAATTTTAAAATAATAGAAAAAATAACGTAGTTGAAGCTAGAAATAGCAGTCATTAGTTAAGTTATGGATATATAGTTACTTTTTCTACCAGATATTTTAATAAAAATACTTTAAATTAACACTTATGATACTAGATTATCTCGAGAGTTTCTTCAAAAAACCAGTTCATAAAAAATCATAGGTGCTAAAACAATGTGGTGTATCTGAGTTTTCTTATTTTTGGGTTTTTTTACATTTTTACGTGGTTTGTATTTTCTTCAAAATACCAAAAACACCTAGTTGGTGACGCAACTAACTAAAAATACAAAATTATCAATTAACTTTCATCTAAATCAGAAATGAAAAAAATTCAGTTTTTGATTTTGTACTGTTTGGACTTTTTTTTTGGTTGAAATACTTTTTCCTTGTGATAACCTAGTACTATAACTGGTAATTAAAAAAAAAATAATAAAATTTGAAAATGGATTTGACTGGTATTAGAATTCTAACCCTCAATAAATATTTTAATAGCACATTTTTACTAACCTGCTTATGTATAGTTTCAATTAATTAAAAAATAAAAATAAATTAAGATAAATATAAACGAAATCTTTAATTATTTATTTGACTATTTTTTAAACATTTAGTAATCATTTAAGGATGTATAGTATACGAATTACAGAATATTGTATTTATTACTAGTTCGTTAACTAACGAATAAGATGGATAGTTCAATATTCAAATTTTTAAATGAATGAATTATTTTTCAACACTTACGTCACCCTGCAGCGTAATTACGCAACTGATTACTTCATAAACCTCAAATCGGTTATAATTGTGCCTGCAAGGTCACTGGAGCCAATAAGTCATCCAAGACTAAAAATAGATAAAGAATCACCATTTATTCTGAAAGGCTTCTGGGGTAGAAAATCTTTGATTTTTTTTCTATTAAAGTCGTGCTCAAGAAAATTAACCCTCATTGTAATAACTCGATTATATTGTTTTTTTTTTAATGTTTCGATAGTTTTACCAGTGTTTAGGCACTTAGACAAGAAGTATGTAAACAGAAATCTTTAAAACTCAGTTGTTCAGTAAAAAAAAATTGGTAAAGATTCCTAGATTATTTAATTGATGACAGATTAACGTGGACTAGTTTGAAATTTACAATTAAAACACATTTTTCGCGATGATATTTCTATAAATTCTTATGCTACTTAATATCTGGTTATATTTCATTAACAAGTGATTTACGAAGTTTTATATATTTAGCTTTTTATTTTAAGTTTTAAATTTTATTTAGCATTAAGATATTTAATTTTAAATTTATGATTATCCTTGACTTCCTTTTGGATTTAATTCCTTCACGCGTACAATCAATAGGTAG
>NW_027107159.1:837780-839414 GCF_000696795.3 Halyomorpha halys | reverse complement strand
TTTTGTCTCCAATATTATGTTTAATTGTACCATTTTATTTATTATTGATAAATGTTAGTTTCGGTTAAACTTGTATCTGTATTCAACTCCTCATTCGTATTTAATTATTACGCCCAGAGGTATCTATGTATCTGAGACTGATTGTTTTAATACATTCACCTCGTTTATTTATTACAATTATTTTCTTAGTTATTTTCACTCATATTTACTTTCTGTATTTTTGTTTTCTCCAAGTTTATATTTGAGAATTTTTTTTTTTTTTATTGTACAAATAGTTAGTTTATAGGATATTTCTTGTTTTAAGAGCATTTGGTTTATGTTTTTCTATTTTATTTTGTTCTTTGGTATTTTTTAATATAATAGTAATAACATAGTTCAATGTTAACTCCAGTTTACGTACATATAGTAAGTGGTTTCGCACGCAATATGTATAATTTATAAATAAACTCCTCTAGTATATGGCTACTAAGCAAGAGAAAAACATATTTTATATGAGGATATTTCATAGTAATTGGTTAATGGCTAATAAGATATGGTAATAAATTAAAATACTCCATAAATAATAATAATATGCTAGGATATGCTAGTTTCTTTTATGACCATTTCAAATGATGAGGCTCCATTACAGTCATGAGAAGAAGGGTTTCGATGGGAAAGTGTTTCTTCTTTCGTTCCAGGGGAATCTCGGCCATTAAAGGAGTAAACAGTTGAATGGTTTCTGCAGCGAACGTATCCAGATGGTTTGATAGTTCATAGTACCTTTTAAAGAAATGGATTCAGAGCTGTGTATTTTTTTCCCCTCAGCAATCATCGATCGGGAATGGATGCATTATATGTTTTTTCCCAGAGACTTTAACGGTCGAGTTCTCATATAGAGAGCAAGATATCTGAATCTGAAACTGAAAAAACAAAAAAGTGTAAATGCCATACAGCGTTTTACACCTAATTTTTCGGTATATCTGATGTATGGAAATTTGGAGGTATGCTTCTATATATAGAATTCGACTGTAAAATACCAGGAGACTTTAATGCTAATTGTAGGAAACTTCAATGTTATAATGATTAATGATAATATTCAGGCAATTATAAAACAGGACACTTGTTTATTAGAAAATAGTGCTTTACTGAAACCACTACATTTTTTATTTGAAATTTCATATATACACAAAAAAGAAAACAAAAACTATTACGTCTGTTTGGCTTCAAACAGCAAATGAAAAACATATTTCTCAATTATAAAAATATCTTAAGCCTTAAAAAAATAAATATTTTTCTTGTCTATTAAGAGACCATATTATAGAATTTAGAGAAAATAAATTAAAATGTCTTCTTAGTTTGGAATTAAAACTATATATATTTAATTTAAAGCTTATAAATGAACAATCTTATAGTTAAAAAAAATAAATTATCACTTAATATTACTGTGGATGTAAAAGAAAAAAATTTCTTAAAATTTTTAAAACTTCCAATTAAAAAAATAATAAATAAAAATAATGATGTACGTTTATATTGTTAATTTTTTTTACACCATTTTCTTAATATATTCTGTAATCCGAACACACTCCTGCACCATTAGTTGGGATTAACGAAACTTAGCCCAATACATTTTTCCATTTAAATAAACAAGATATGTA
>NW_027107159.1:789114-837730 GCF_000696795.3 Halyomorpha halys | reverse complement strand
ATATTTGTATTCTGTAACCATATATAAAAATAAAGAGAGTTGAAAATAAAAAAAATTTAAATAAACAACAACAAAAATTAATTCTTGAATATTTAGATTCAGAGTGTTCTTAATCTGTTGTGAGAGAAACATAGTCATCAGGTTAGAAAATTTTAAAAAATAAAATAATCCAAAAGTATTTGTAATGTTTCTGAACTAATGGTCAAATAGGCAAAGTGAGGATTACCAACAAGAAATCCGCGAAACCGTTATATCGAAAAATATGGCAGACGGTTTGTTAACTCCTAACATTACTGTAGCTGTAGGAGCCGAAGACAAATTGTCAGGAATTAGTGGATGCTGATGTCACCATCATCCGACTCATCCTAGAAGCGGCTTTCGGAAAAACCTTTTCTTGTTTTTGTTATGGTTTTAATATGACGATTTGCATTCAAATATTGAAAAGCGAAATACATTATAAAAAGAAAAGGGCCAATCCTTTTGGAAGTGGATGACCTCGGCCAAAGACGGGAGTGGGAGTCCTGTTATCCTTCAGCAAAATGTAAAACGAAAAGCCCACATTTGAAATTTGGATGAGACCTTTCCCTTTTTGAAGTGACTACTTAATCCCACACGTATTAACGTCCCTAAATAGTAGCCCACGCTAGGAGAATTAATTTTAATTTAAATTGAATGACTTAATTTACATTAATAATTTTTATATGAAAAAAAGGGGCATTCAAATATTTTTTTTTCGAGTCAAGAGGAAGCAGTTTCGATAATAGATACATCTTACCAGGGGGTCATCATCATGGATGTGTGTGATAATAAAAAAAGACATTTCGTAGGTTTACTTCACTAATACAAACAACCTGATAACCATTCGGTTAAGATAAGTTCGGTTAAACCAAAGATAGAACAAAGGAACCGAAGAAGCGGCACGGACTAGGCAGCCGACATTCCGGCCCTAGGACATCGACCCACGCCCCCCTGCTGTGCCCAGAGTACTTATCCCTTACTGCTATTCTCAATGTATCCTCCTCAGTATTTATATTATATTATGTATCGATAAATATATACCCAAATATGGGTGTGTATATATACGTTTCCCGCCATAATATTCGTATTATTTTACCTAATCCTTAATCATTAAATTTTTAAATGACCCTGTCTGTAATAGATCGTTCCAACTACAAACCTCTAGCATTGTTTCCTATATTATTATTTTTTTCATATGTTTTGGTTGCCCTAGGATTATAAGGGCTTTTTAATAACTAGTATAAATTTGCCCCCAGTTACAGAATAAATAAAAGATACTAAACTAAGATCACAAACTCCATGTTCACTTTTATTGCTATTATCTATTCTATATTGATATATTGTAATAATTGTCAACTAAAATGTCAAATAAATATTACAAAAAAAAAATTAAAGGAAATTAGGTACAAAAATTGATATGAGATAATTCAAAGTTGTTGAATTAAACATATTTAACTCTAGATTAATTAATAGATTTTCTAAAAAATCCATTTGAATGTTTTAGGTGAAAAAACTTCCTATGGATTTTTTTATGACGTTCCAGTGATTTTACACCCATCTTCTGGTTATCTGATCCCTCATAATTAATTAACCTGATTCATTTCCTAATTAAATTGTTATCAGCTATGATGATGATTTATATCTAAATTTTATAATGAGCTGACAAAATTTTAATTAAGAAATGGACCTAGTCAATTATAAGCGATTAGATAACTTCAAGATTTAGATAGAAAAAACCCGAAACATTGTGTTAAAATCAATTAAAGTATTTTTATTAAAAAAATAAAACTATAGGAAGTATTTTAACCTAAATATTCAAATACATATAGTTTCAAAAATTCTAATGAATTAGAAAAATTTAATAAAAGTTAAATTTTTTTAACAAAATTTATTAATTGTTAAATATTTATTATATAATATAACTCAACTTCACAATACTGCAGTGCTATAACCCGAATTATTTAATATTTTACTTTTTCATATTTTATGCAATTCGGGCATAAAAAGGATGAGTTAGCCGGAGAATGTAGAAGGGTACACAACGCTGAATTGAAGGTACATTGAATTGCTATCATTCGGGTTACAGCATTGCAGTAAATAAGATGTGTGTATAAGGTTGTGGCGCTTCCCAGGGGCAGACTAAAACGTAGATGGGAGGATTGCGTTGAGACTGGTATAATAGATTTGGATTGGAAGTCCGTCACTGGACCTAGATGTAGAGAACGAATAGTCTTATCGGCATGGGACAATTAGGTTCGCTAAGCCTTAATTATTATATAAGTAATTTTCAATTGTATGAGTAATAGAGATAAACAGTATTAAAATTAATCATAAAAAAATAAGTGGCTATGAAAATTATGAATGAATCGTTGAAATCAAACTACTGTACCCTCATATGTGTATAGGAGACGTGTGCAAGAAAAGTCATTATAAAAATAATATTTTGTCTATTTTTATATTATTCATAACGTAAAAAAATTTTTAACATTTTTTAAATTTGGTATAAATTTATAATTTAAGAAACATCTCAAGTTATTAATAAGTTGCTCGTTAGTTAGTAAGTATTGCTATATAGAATAGGGTTTTAATTTTTTTTTCCTTTTTAAAATAGTACCAGCTTATTTAACAGAAATCTCAATACGATTTACCTTCATTTCTTTTTATGCCCTTCCTTAGTTTTAATTATATGTTTCCGTACCTATAATGATGACTTAATTGGTCTAAACAAAAGTAGTCTAGACTACGCTATAACTCGATATTTTATTACATTTTGCCTTATCCAGGAATTTCACTTTGTCATAACTTATTGACGCATCAATAAAACATATATATAAATTTTTTTTTACTGTTTTGCTAGCGATTTCCAGGTAATCTCTATAATGACTATAATTACCGCCCAGCTTCAAAACATATATTGCCTTAAACGTGTGGAAGCAGAACCGAGAGAATAAATGATGTGGCTCCAACTCGTTAAAGTTTATGGTGGTTTTAAAACTTTATGAATTGCTTGAGAACTGTTAAATACTTCACGGTCTCAGGAGAGCTAATGCATAGATCCGTTTCAGCTCACCGATGCATTATATAGTAGATCCTTCCAGTCATTAATATCTTACAGTTAGATCTTACATTAATGAAATAGTTGTTTTTATAAATTTTTTTTAACAAATTGTATATTAATTGCTATATTTGAAGTATAATTTGTAAAGGTCTAAGAATTATGTCTAAGATTTAAATAGAGATCTGGATTTAAGTGTTATAGCAATGGACTATTAGTTATGTTATGTTATACAAAATTATAAGTTCGAATCCTGACCGATGTAGACATTGGTTATACATTAAATTTTGGATCAATTTTTTATCACGTGCCTGATTTTATTTTCCACGGTAGAAATGATAAATAAATAGTAACAAAATCTTGTTTTGTTTTCAACTAACACATTCCAATCCTGAGCTGAACGAACTAGGTTCCTATTTTATTTTCTCGACTGAAGCACAGTGCTGACCACTTATCTCCGTCGAAAATATTTGATTGTGGAATAATTTATAACTATAAATAATTAATATTGAAAAAAAATGGGACTCGCAGCTCATTTTTGTAACATACATCAATTTATTTAATAAATACTTTCCATGAAACAATTGTTTAAAAATTTCAGCTATTTCTTAGTCCCTATAAGTGTAGAAATGTATAGTAGAATCTCTCTTCTGCTAGATTATTCTGCCCGATTTTGATTTTGCCCCGTTAGGTCGAGTTATAGGTGTTTGTAGTTGCGTGCTAAAGGGAAATGTTAACAGATATATAGAATAGCACTGTATAATGAAATATGCAGCAGTATAAAGCAAAGTTTTTTTTTTGTTTTGAATGTTTTCATTTATTTATCACATTAATCATATAATCCTTAATTTGAAAATCTATCTGCTTCCTTTTCTTTGGATTTTTTTTCTCACTCTAAGCTGCTTATCCGAAGGACATTTAATTCGTGGTCAATTACCAGAAGTTCTAATATAGTTAGTAATCAAATATTACATGAAATACCCATCAATACTAAATAAATTTTTGACTTATTGTATTTATTTTAATTACATATACCTTTTTTTAAATTCTTTATTACGCGACGTTTCGAGCTTAAACTATCTCATCCGAAAACGTTTCGTCCTATTGTATTACATGTTTTCCCTGTCCATAACTTAAACCATCATTTCATCCAATCTATATTCCCTATCTTTAATATGATAACCGCGTATCTAACCCGATTTTTGTAAGGTTACCGTTTGGAAAATTGAATCTCGAACAAATGTTTCTTAAATATTTCATTTTGCCGACAATGATGTCAATTATACGTGGATATAACGTAAACGAAAAATAAAATTTGAAGATGAGCTAGTTTAAGCTCGAAGAGTAATGTCATAAATAATTAAAGATTAAAAAAAGAGCCAAATTAGTGCTTGAATAAATGTTAAAATTGTTATAACATTATAACTCTTTGAAATATATTTATTTTTTGAATAAATCTTATTTCAGTATAATTTTCACCGTTTAAATAGATCCTTTCAAGGAATAAGCTTCTTCAGTCACGATAAATTGTCAGGTTTTTTTAAAAGAAAATCAAGATAAGGTTACTATAAGAAAACTACTCAAACACACGCAACATTTCATAATAGTTGACCATTTAGCTTATAACTTTCATGCAACACATGAGGAAAATGCTATAAAAAATAGGTTTCGTAACGGTCGGCAAGATTTCGTAAAATTTTTGTAAGTAGTTTTGTACAAGTTTTATTTTTTCTAAGGTGTTTATTCACTCCATAAATTTACTGAAATAAAATTTTAATTTTTTTTTTTTAATACAAAATAATAATGTGATATCAGGGTATTTTAATTGTAACTTCCCTTTCATGAAGAACTTGACGGAGAGAAAGGACTTTACTCGATTAGCCTTTACGTAATCCTCACCGTTGGGATTGATGGACATAAAACAGCTACGCCATAAAACCCATCTCAACGGTACTTTCGAGGATGAAACGACGTCCGAGAGTAGGTACTTTCATGTCGTAACCAATGTTATAACAGTCTGAAGAAGAGGTATGAGAACATCATCAGGGGAGGACATTTGAATCGGCGAAACGGATTCTGGCTGGAAAGCGGGTCAGGATGGAAATTGCCGCCTGTAGGCGGTCCTGATGGAAAACGCGTTGGATTAGGTACTAGACAATACTTTCGAAATGAATACATAATGTATTCCGAATAAATTAGAGCAGAGATTAATTTATATTCTCAATTAGAGTAAATTTGTCACAATACTTCATTTTGTTGCATTAGTCTTCATAGTGAGGAATGAAAACAAGTACCATTTTGTTTTTTAATACAAATGAAAAATCTTTTGTAATAATAAATTCACAGTGTTTGCATAACTGCATAAGTGCAAAAATGTAAGAAGGAAAGAGGGTAAACTTGATATGCCAAGAATCAATAATCATATAAATTCATGGTATGGTAGCCCTATAATTTTTCCTTATTAACAAACCCTTGAATATTTATTTTTTTATATCTAAATATGTAGATCTTTCCTTTATCTTTACTTTACAAAAAAAAAAAAACTTTTCTGGGAAAACAGTTTTTTGGAATGAGTTTGTGAAAACAGATTCTTTATAAACCTGTTTCTGTACTCATCGAGCGTTAAAATAATCAATGAAGTGAAATATATATATATTTTTACTTCCAATATTTCTTTATTTATTTCTTTTTCTTTTTATAATATTATGTTTAGGGACCTAGTTTCTTAATCCTATAATTTATTTATTTTTGATTGTAAACTTTTTTATAGATACATAATAAGTACAATAGTATATTGTATCGTAAATATTAAACTTTTGATATTATATTATATTGAAAAATAATCTGATATAAAATGCAGGTAAATAGTTGTAACTAAATCCAATTGACTTAACTTTCGCGTCATATTTTGACCATCTTACTTTTGGTTTTACATCTATTTTTTTTAATAATTATTATAAAAAAATTACATTTCACTTTTATTTAACATTTTAATGCAAAGTTCTATTGAATAGTTATTGACCAATAACTATTCTTATAATAATTGTTAAGACTGGTAGTTGGCCAATAGTCTAGAACGAAACTATTAATATTAAAAAGATTGATAAAAAAAAAAAACAAAAAAAAAAACAGTGAAGTGTGTTTAAAAATATAAAAGCAACAGGAAAAAGGTTTAGGAAGTTTCGAAAGATAGCTCCAGAAACGTAAACCATTCAAGTAAAATAATAATAATAAAAAAATGGGAGTGAAAATAAAGTATAATAAATAAATAAACCTATAAAACTACTAAAACTTACTGAATGAATGATCATTGGAGGAGTTGAATTGGTCAGGTACACACTCAACTGTGTGGTTCATCCCTTGACCAAATAAAGCTACCTACTTTATAGATGGATATGACCCACAAGTGTTTCTTGACCCCAGGGCATCTCACTCCTAAATGTAGTATAAATTGTTCCTAAAAAGAGTTCGTATTTTCTTTCATTTGTTTCGAAGATCTAAACTATTCTAATAAAGAGAAGATGGTTGATAGTGCAATGAGTGAGGAATACAGATAAGTAATGACTTATCTTATAATTAGAATTATATATGCCATCATTTCGGCTAGAATTTCAAGTCTTCATCAGGGCTAAGAACTATGAACTAGATAACAGCCAATTATTAAAAGTATATACAGAATGATTAGAAAATAACTAACATTATGGATACATAAGTAGTGTTGAAAGCCATGAATCATTTAATTATTATAAGAAGATAAAGGCTGTATGAGAAGTTTATTAAAATTAAGTAAAAGGAAGGAAGAAATGATAAAATAAATATAAAAATATAATTAGTCAATATATTTAAAAATGCTAAAAAAAGCTATTTAGAATAAAGTCATGAAAGAGGTGGGAAATAAAACTTATATATTGGTAACTAAATATATAAATAAAATAATTATTTAAAATAAAGTAAAGAAAGAAGTGGAAAATAAAACGTGTATATAGGTAATTAAATATGTGAGACAAATTTTATGGCTTGAAATTCTAGCCGAAACGTTGGCACTAATACTTATTTGTGTTATTTATTTATATTTGTATTATTTATTTACTACATTTTTACTTATTTGTGTTATTTATTTATATTTGTATTATTTATTTATTACACTGTTACTTATTTGTGTTATTTATTTACCGCACCCCAACCATCTTTTCTTCATTATATAATACCATGGTCAACTATTAACTCATTAAAATTAAATATTTTTAATATTATAGTATAATCTACCTTAATGAAGGCTTTTGCATTCTAACACTTTAATCCTTTAGGCGATTTTTTTTTTTATTTTCCCACAACGTAGCGAATTAAATTAAAACTTTACATACGTTTATGTAACAGGTGAACTAGTAACACTGATTTTTATATAATATTTTTAATCAAATGTTCTTATATCTTTTTCTTCCCGGCGCCGATAAACGAACTAGCCAATACTGAACGGTAGATATAGTGGCGAGTGAACATAAAAAAAGGCCCCTACTTCCGTAGCGAAATGAATGAATGGGCTTTTTCTGGGCGATCTGGAGCGGTTCCACTTTAGCATTGGTCAGTCAGGGAATAAAAAACAACATCCAAGACCAACCTTTGTTTTGTACACAATAAAGTCGATTTGGATTAAATTTTGGGGAGGTGGTAGAAGAGAAAAAAAAACCGAACCATCGATAAAAGCCGGAAAATGAATTATCCGCTCGCGGCAGGAAAAGGGAATTTTCTGAAGCAATCGGTTTTCCACAGAACAACTTTGTCCCAGGCACCTGCAAATGAATAGCAAAGGTTCCATATTGTTTCTAATGGATGATTCTGCATTAATAATAATAACAATAAAATATAGTTTATTATTAATTTTGAGTTCAATGATCGACTGGAATAATTAAAATGATTATATATAGATTTTTAAGGTAAAGCTGCTAACAGCTTGAAAATATCTCATAGGACATATGTTTTAGTTTTAAACAGTAATGGCAACTAAACAGTAAGGGACGTTCAGTAATTTATATTTATCAGGGTGGTTGTATTACCCTACTCTTCTTCAAAGCAAAAGTAATGTCGAAAAGACCACGCCCACGAAAGGAAGGTTTACGTTAAGCTTCATAGGAATATCCGCTATTGTAATATAATCTGCAACAGACTTCAGCTGGTGATTGGCTCGTACTCTTCCCTTACTTCTGTGCCACGCCTCTGAAGACCCGCCTTTTTGGCTTCACTTTTTCTGCCAGCTTAATCCCTCCATTATAATCCAAAGTACATGCATAATAAAATGGCAGAAGTCCGGATATCATTTTTTTTGTTGTATAAAATAGTCGATATTGGCCTAAATTATAATTATAATTAAATAACCATTAAAGCCTAAAGGTTATTATCAATCTGAAATGATACAACACCAAAACTAAAATGAAGTTAATTTTAGTTCCCCTATAACGTTAATTAAACTAAGGGAATTATTAAACAAAATTTCTTATGCATGGTTCATGAACTAGCAATGTAAACTCTAAATAAACACTGTATCCATGACCAACTAATTTTTGCCTTACTCTGGTTTATACTTTTTTGTCCATTCGTTATATTATCTTCTTTCCGAACTTCGGCGTCTTTTTCAGTGAGACTGATGAAATTATGATTATCTCAATATTTATATTTGAAACGCTTATGTCAGTAAATTTGAATAAATCAATATTTGTGTAGATCCCGACCCATACATGGAACAATTAATAATAATTTGATATTCTTTATTTTTATTATTTGAATAATGTTTCGAATATTACCGAATCCGTATTAGATAAAATCCTGTATAGGAATATTATTATTCCGAAGTCTATAATATATAGGAGAAACAATGCGTAACTCTCTGTCGGGATTCAAACCTGGTACTAGGTTTCTCCTTTTATTGGCTATACAATAGACCCTGAAACAGCTATTCCTGATTGGGGTTTCTCCAAAGGTTGAATGCAGTTCATTAGCATCGAATGCACTACATGGAGCCCATCCTTTTCCAGATAAAATATATTCAGTATTTTGGAACTGATTCTCCTTGCTGGTTATGGTAATTTCAAAGTGAATAACCTAACTACATATGTTTATTTAAAGTAATAAAATTCATTGAAATACATATTTTAATATCTGTTTATTATTTCCCGGTACATAAGGTCTTTAGTTACTACAAACGCTTTTAGATATAATAACGTTAAACGGAGTTAACTTTAATGCTCCAAACGACAAGCAAGGAAATCGTTGAAGTTATAACGAGGCAGAAAAACAAAGAAATTATCTAATCCGCTAGGCTGCTCGATCGACCGGAAACTCTTCAAGAGTTTCCCTGTTGACGGAAAACGCGGGTCGAAGGCAGTTCGTTACTATCTGACAGAAGTGAAAAGCTATCTGTCGTAAATCTTCAAGGCTCTATTATAATCGATAAGTGTGATCGATTCGGAATCAATTTAACGAAAGATAAATCGCAATAATTCACATGAGGTTAATTGGTCATAATAATCGTTATTAATAGACTTTTCTTTAACTTAGTGTAACTAATAGTAATAGTCTTGTAGTTCGTATTAGTGCTATTTCACTGAGTTAAATGCCGACTTATATTTTATATATTTTAACCATATATCACTAATAGTCGTTCCTGTTATTAAGGAGTAGTATTAGTAGTAATTATTTACTATAAAAATAAGTGTTAGTTCTTTGCTGCTTGAATACTTGTAAGTATGAACTACTACTATTAGCTTTCATTATAAAATAGGCCATGGTGGACTCTATAAATGCTTTTCAGCTCTGCTATCAGCTATTTCTAAGATATTTAATTTATTTTTAATAAACTTTAATTTAGGAGTAAGAAAATTACATTGTTCATAAGTTCAAATAGGTTTTATTATTGTCTTGTAAAGTAGTCATTTATGTCTGCTGAAAGCTGTGATTTTCTACTTAACAGTTCATATAATTGTCGATTAAGCTCATTTCTCTTAAGTCTGGTATGTGGATTCCTATACTAGGTCAAGGAGAAAACCAAGATTGTAGTGAAAACTAGATGCAAAAATAAGATTATCTATTCTAATTCATTAAAACATAAGAAATACATCGATTTAAATATACAAAAATTAGTGATTAAATATATTATAATTAGCGAAAAAAAAAAAAATTTAAGGTGGTGATAATCATTGAAAATGTTTAGAAATTTGGGTATTCAAAACCTCTAATCATAATATATTGAATAAATAATTATAAAAAAAAAACACATTTATAATGGAGTTAATAAATTATAAGAATTAGATGTTCAGGAAAATTCTGTATAATTATATTTTTTAAATCTTATTTTATATGATGTGGGAAAAAAGATCTACCTAACCCAATTTACTTTGTTTAAGATGTGTTATAAATTCTTGAATGGGTGAAATAATAAATATTTAATATTGTTAAAATAATAATTAATAATTATTATATTATAATAGTTAAAATAATAATATGGCAATATACATGTATATGATAGATTATATTAATTATGAATTAAAAAGTGGCAAAATCTTTTCTTTGCCATGCCATCATATCCTTAAGGGGAAATTGTCAAAAATTGTCACGTGATTCTGTTTATGAATGTTAGATATGTAGATTTAAATAGAATTACAGATAGGGAAAAAATACGATGCATTGGCACGGGTTCAAATGTTACTAATGTACTGCAAGATTCCTTAAGATGAGGAAAAATCCTCGAAACGTAAAAAAGGAACGTGAAGATGAATAAAAGAAATTTTCAAAGGAAGAACTTTCATTCGCGACATAACTACAAAGGTTGGAACATTACCAGTCGAACAGGATCTAAGATGGATAAATAGGCATGACACATTGTGGTGAGAATCCCGCAAGCAAATCACAAAGGAATCTTATGAGACTAATCGCGGGAAAATCGTTGTTGCATATCTCTTTAGAAAGGAATATAACAGAAATTAATTCGATTACCTTTTAGAGTCCTGGTTCACATCGTACATTTAAATGGAACATCCTCATTTTATGCGATTAATACATTATTGATGTAACCTGAGTTTTGCTGTTATAATAAAAAACAAAACTGCCAAATCAGTGAAGAATGGAATAATATCACCAAGCATAGACTTGGAAAATCTCAAGGGGATCCTCCGAATTTTGCCAGGGAAAGTTCTCAAGAGAATTAAAGTTACTCAAATCTAAGATTTATATTATATTATTTAAATCATTGACCGTATTTTTCAAAATAGGATAATCGGGGGTGCGGTCAAAAGGAAGAAAAATTAGCTAACAACTATTTATTTATCGACCCCAATTTGCCGAACTTCATCAGGGCTAAAACTGTTATAAAATAACTAAAAATAAGTTGACAATGCAGGATAATAAGATACAATGTAAATAAATAAAAATGAACTAGAAGATAAAAAAAATAAGATGAACACTAAGAGTATATTTAAAAAAGAAAAAAGAGAGAGAGACGTAAAAATAGAAAATTAGATATAATGATAAATAAGCAAAAATCTTTATTTATTTATTCTTTCTTGAACTTTATTTATTCTAATTTTAGTTCCTTAATTTCCGGTCTCATAGTGTTTTTGTTTCTCTTATAACTTCTTTTCTTTTTTAAATTGTTATTACGTCTCATGTTCATTTTAAATAAATAGTTTATGTTATTACTTTGTTATGTATACCTATGATTTTATACCTTATTTTTATATAGTTTTGTTTAGTTTTATATATTTTTTTCACTTATGTTTAAATATTTTTGAAGCCTAAAAGGGATAGGGTTACAATGAAGTTAACAAAGACTTCTTTGTAACCCTATCCTTTTTCAACATATTTTTAGTTATTTTAATTTGTTGTTAACTGTTTTAACCCTGATGAAGGTCTGCAAAGTGGAGCGAAATGTCGGCAAATAAATGCTGTTAGCTAATTTTTGTTCCTTTTGACCGCACACCCGACCATCCCCTTCATAAATATAAGAAATATTCCCTATGATGATCGATATATATTTTCTAAGATGTTCTTATCCAAAAGAAATAGCAATACTTGTAATCCTCCCTTCCACCACAATAAACGCAATGATTGTGTGAAATGTGGGTTATTTTTCATCTCTCTTGACCAGGCTACATAAGAATCCATATTATTTTTCTAATCCTATCAACCCTTTTCTACTTACAAAAACCTACGTATAGTCCTGATAAAAGTTTAACTGCAATGAATAAAAAGAAGTATTGGAGGGGAGAATTCTCCAAGGAGGATACTCAAGAGTATTGTCCACCTACTTTGAGATAATACGGTCATAAATCCTCGTGATGAATGCTGTATAAGAAATCGCTTTCGAAACTATCCCATAATGCCTGCCTTTTTCTCCTGCCTACACCAGCGCAGTTTTTCCATGCTTGAAGAGATATCTATGGTATTTCTTGGAAATTTTCTCTATAAGCATTGCCTGCTTACTTTGATCTTCCACTCGGTTGTTTACCCGTTGGTTCAGTATTTATTACCATTTCAGGGATCCATTTCTTAGTTTCGCAACCTTACATGCCCATCTCGTTCGCCGCAACGCTATAACCTGAATTATATTTACCGGGTGCCGTTTCCTCAATACAGCCTTTTAAATTCTCGGGTTAGCTCATCCTTTTTCGGTCCCAATACTTTACGTAATACTTTATTTTTAAAACGCTTAAGGCGCTGTTGTTCCCTTAGTGTAAGTCGCCACAATTTGCAACGTTAGTTATTAAAAATAATTTGATGAATATCGAAATCATAAATCAGCTTTACCTTAAATCTGTATAGTTACAGATATAGTACTTTTCACACTATCTTCCCGTAAATTTTTAGGTGAGCCACTTCTGAATTGAAGGTGATTGTTTTATTTTTTCTTGTCGGCTCCATTACCGTTTTCAGATTCTCCAAAAAGTAGCAATGATAGCTTTCATAGTAACAAAACTACCTGATTTACAACTTTAAGATCTGTACATGTTTCACATTATCCAGTGTCATTACGTGGTATTTTTTCCCAACACTGCTTAAGTAATATTCTACTAGAGTTAGATGTAGTTCTGGCGTTTTGCATTTTTGATGCTGATGACCTCATCTCTTTTTATAACCATCATGAAGAAGTTATCGTCCTAAATCCTATATATGATGTAGGTTAGGTGGTACATAGGATTTAAATTTCTTTTTATTTTCTTACTTCTATTTTACATCTCGTCGGTAGTCATAAGAAGTGATTAAGTATGAATGATGTAAGTTTCAACGATCTTCAGCAATTCTTACTCAATATGTTGCGTGGTTAATGTATATACCTTAAGTAACTTTAATAGGACTTACCCAGCTTTCTTACCTAAGTCCTGCAAAGTGTTCTTCGACATTTTATTGTGACGTTCACCGAGACATGTAACTTAATTCAAGTAAAATCCAATTCTGCGGTGATGGGCCGTAAAATCTGTTCAATTAAATTAAAAGCTACTAAATGGCACCGCGTTGCATAACGGCCATCAGGTAGTGTGTATGAAATTGCTCGCATCAACTGCCCCTGTCCGTTAGTTCCAGGTGAGTCAGCTGTTAACAGTCCCCGGTAGCTACTGGAGGAATATTAACAGTACCCTATGGCGAAGTGCCGTTCCAGCCAACAACTCCAGGGAATTCGGGGGAATGACTCCGCGATAATAGTGACACAGGAGGCGGTCATTTTAGTTCCTCCTCGACTTGAGGAAATGGAATCATTGGAAAATGTTTATTGTAAATCTTCTGAGTCAAGTTAGGATCAACTATTTAATAAAGATTTCTTCTGCAATTTAATTCAAATTGCAGATTGTTTTTTAGTGGAGCTTTATGAACCATAATATGTCGTGAATGAAGTAAGCTCCTTCACCAAAGAAAGAAATTTGTTCAAATTCATAGTATACCAAGATGTTGAGGGTTTTTTAAATGTTTAGTTTGTTGGTAATTAGTTGTTAAATATTGGTTTGTGAGTAAGTGTAAGGGAATTACTGCTGTGTACTACAATTTGGAACACTTTTTCAATTGTGAAATTCTTGTCATAATTTCTTCCCCTGAACTCTTCAAAATTATTTTCTGTAAACTGTTTTAATTTTTACCATTAATTCAGTTTAATTATCTCAGACAGCCTCATTTCAGACTTATGTTTATTTATTTATGTTGTAGCTTTTCGTTTTCAACATATGAATATGATGGTAACTTAACAAATTTAAGTTACTACTACTCATTACAACAATTTTCAATTACAATTTTATTTTATTTTATTTCTTTAGTAAAGAATAAAAAAATTAAAAAATAAACCTACCGTGTTATTTTATTTATAAAAATAATAAAATGATTTACCACAGCGTTTTACATAAAACAGTCTAAAACCCTAGCCTTTTCCTCCTCTGTTCCACCAAAAAAAAAAAAAAATTATTTACCAAATATCTTGAGATTATTTTATTAAGACTGATTAACATTAAAATTGTAAAAAAGAAATGTGGAAAAAATAATAAAAATATACTCAAGACTTACGGGAATAGGTTCATTACATACATTTTTAACATACTGTGCGTTATAGAAAAATAGTTATAATTATTTATAAAGAAAATATATTTAATTAAAATTAACCATCGCTAACAAATAATTGAGGATAAAAGTACAAACTTCATTTGAATATTAAGCTGTGATTATTAAAAACTTGATACCTGTTTCGATGTTCTGAGATTTTTTAAAAGCGTATTGATTTATAGCGTAAATTACGAAAGAAATAATTACAGCTTTAACAAGCTCTTCACCATTTAGATATTGCAATCTGTTTGCGCCTGCGCGTGTTTGTTTTCGACACCTAGTCACATTCTCCTATAGTTTACTTTTAACAGCGTTGTGTAAACAGACTTACTACTCAATCAAAATCGTCCGAATGTAAAAAAAAAAATCACATTCACTAAGAACATTTACATTAATCATTTCCATCTATTTTTAAGGAAGCTCCCGCTGAGCTCACGAAACCGAAAGTTCCAGATGAGACTTTCCATTTTTGTGAAAGTAAAAAAAAAAAAAAAAAAAAATACTTTTTCAATGAAATCACGTCCTGCCATTATTGATTCGTAATGCGTTCGGTATTGCGAAAATCTTGTGATGATTTTAGATCGCTCATGGACTGTAGCAAATCGGTAAAATGTCATGGACTGCCCCTGGAAAACAATTGCGGGTTTTTCTTTTCACCAATTTTCTAACTTGAAGGATTTGCAGGCAGATGTTTTATTTGATTGAATTAGTTACCCAATAGCTGAATACACTTATTGATAGTATATAACCTCAATGCAATAAAATATGACATAAAAAAAATAGAAGATAATTTCCTGTGTAAAGGTAAGTTTTTTCTCGAGACAATAATAAAAAATATACTGTTGAAAGTTATTTTCACATAATGAGGAGAGGTTCGATTACTTTTCCAAGGAAACGGCAAGCTGCTGTCTTTTTTGCACCGTAAATCCAAGTCTTTTCCGAAGGCTATTATTAACAAGTTCTAGCATCTACTGTTTTTACACAACTCCAATAAAAATCTATAGCTGAGGTCCATTAATGCCAATACTTTCTTTGGAATTCTTTTTTTTTTTTCAAAACAAAAAGATAATTTATTATGAAATCATACCTTCTCAGACGCTTACGCTTTATTGTTTATATGTAAACCATTCAATTTTTTATTGATTTTGAATTTTCGGAATATTTTTTTTTTTAAATTTGGTCCTCCGGGCTGGATTCATTTATTTATTAAATTACATTCTATTAAATTTAGCCAAAGTGATCATTAATAAATGACTCCGGATTCCGACGATTTTTTTTCTTCTTCAAAAAGGTACAGTTACAAGCTTTGAAGTTTTTTTATGCATGCATTATCCGTTTTAATCCAGATAATCCGCAACAACGCTACAAGGGGTCGTCAACATGGTACTTAGTGACCCCCTGAGAAGTTCATTCAGCAAGGACCCGTTACCCTGACAATCCAATCCTAGGTGGATACGACTCTAACGCACCGCAAACCGTATCTAATCCAGAGTTCCCTTAGGAAGGCTTGGACAGAACGCTGTTCATTACCCCCCGCGTGCGGCTGCCAGTGTGTGAATAGATCAGTTATGCTAATAGATTATTGAATAGTGATTGCCATCGACACGTCGCACCGCTAGGGGTGGGTCTCCTAACGTTACAGTGGTTTGTGCGGAAATAATACAGTTCGCATTCTCAGGATTGGCTTTGTGACCTATCGCATTCTGGGAAGCCTTTCTTTTCTAACAAATCTATTGCCAAATGCTAAAGTATAACTGAAATTCGTCGCAGAACAAATCGCTGCATTCTTATAAAATCCACCGAATATCTGCAGTTCTGTATCACATAATTCTATCATAATAATTAATAAGAAATACTAGCTACACAGGATGTTTGATGACAATATCACTAAACAGTCTAAATTACTCCTTTGTTCGGATCCGTTGAAATCTAGATAGTTAATGATATTCCCATTTACACCTTCCTCGATTTTCGTTCTTTGTATAGATCAAGATTTTCACACAACGATATCAATCTTAACGGTGGTACGTTATTTAGCCGCTACTTTTTATCTTTTTATTTCGTAACTTTTAATGATTTAAAAACTCTAGTAAACTACTAACTTCATTATTTGAAAAACAAAATTACTTAAAACTGTAAACTTGCTAGATTAATATAAAATTAAGAAAAACAACTTTAGAATCATATTATTTTATTGACATAAAACCTTTTCCGTATTGGTTTACAGTTACATATCACATCCTGTCCTTCATTGAAATCTGTAGCACCAGAAAAATTTCTCGAAAAATAAAATAAAACTAAATTAACTATTATAAAAATAGTTTTTAAATTAATAATTATTTCAGAATATTAATATTATCTATCATTAAACGAAACCTCTCATCTTATACTATATATCTTGTTATGGGGTACTATTTCTTATTCATTAGCATTTTAGAGCTGCTCATATGAGTTGTACTATCTTAATTGTTTTGTCTCTTTTATTAGTTTTTACTCTCATTTATTAAATAATGATTTGAAATAAACCAATCAACTTTTAATTTTTGTTCTAAATCGAAAATTCTATTTATAATTTTGAGAGTATATTTATTTTTTTGAATTATCTTTACTAATAATTCATCAATAATACATATGATCTTTTGTTATTTATTTTTTTAAATCAGTAGCTTAAAATCTTAAAATTGACTTACTTTTCATTACTGATTAAATCTCGCTTAAAATATATAATATCTCATACTCAAAGTTATGATGGATTATGAAAAGGTGCAAGATGTAAAATTTTCTTGATTTTGATTTTTTTTGATGTTTCATAAAATATTTATTTCATTATTTCGTTCGAGACTGGTAGTGCTATTATACATAACAAAGTTTATCCAAAAAGTCTCAACACGTCTTTATCAGTCGCAAAACTATAAAAATTTAAACCAAAATTATGCGGAGATTTTTAAGAAAATTAATTTATGATGAATGTAGTCGAATTTTAGATTATCATTTATAATATAATTTTATATGATTTTTAATAACAAAATAAATAAAACTATAGTATGAAATTAAATGATAATATACATATACCAGTAGTTGAGGTAGGTGTAATAATAAGTTGGTGATTGGTTTATGGTAGTAGAGTGTTTGAAAGGAATAGATTTTATTATTAAATATTGTAGTGACAAATACAGGTAAATTGAACATAGGAATAGTACAAATTGGTTAAGAAATATGTTTTCCCTTATTGGTTTTTGTTTTTGTAAGTTTAACTTGGGCATGATAGCCTCCAAAGTTTTAAAAATTAATGTTGTTGTTGTTAATGGCTGTGAAAATAAAAATAAGGTATGCAAATTGTAATTAATAAGGCTTTTGATACTGTTAATAATAAGTAATAATTAAAGCTTGATGATGGCCGGATTGGCCGAAGCGTTGGACATATGATTTTGACTAATAATGAAGTGTTGAAACTTTTTTGGTGGCCTTTGCCATTAATAATAAAAGAAATTAAAAAAATAAATAAACTATTAAACCATGTGCGTTGACACGAAAAAAAGAGTTTGTTTTTTTTCTTGCCTCTGTTTATCCATCTATTGGTGCTTCAAAGTGTTCACATGTTGTCAGTATTCAGGCCGAAATTTCTGTGTTAATAATAATGTGTGCTGGTAATCGTCATAAAATCCAAATCTTTATAGATTACTCGTGCCGAAAGTTATCAAAGCAGGGATAAAAGATTTCTGGGCCGAACACTTAGATCAGTACCTACGCTCTAATAACCGAACAAAGAACATAAAACCAATCTGTCAGGCTAGCTCATAATTTACTCAAAATATAGCAATTTTCATCCGAGAGTTGCTCGGAATTATGTTGTTAAGGCTGGTAAGTGCTGTAAGTGTGCAAGTTAACAATTAGTATTGCTTGAGGCTTTTTTGAGGTTTGATGAACGGAATGAGGTTGTTGTTTTTTGTCTTAATAATCATTCTCCAAATGGTGTCTTCTTTCTGATATGGTTATTCCTTAACTAGCTAGAAATTGTTCGGGTTTATTTAACTACGATGAATAACTTTAGTACTGATATATTGAAATAGGAAAGACTATTAGAGGTGGGGTTATTAGATATAACTTGAGTAGCCTTTATTACATAATAAAACTGACAGAACATTAAGGTAAGCCTAGAAAGGGATCAGAGTTCAGGGGATCTAATCTCAAAGACTTTCACATCGCGTCAACTTGTGCAATGAGTACCTTCCTTATATCATTTATTTCCTCACAGCAGTAAAATTGATCTCCGAACATATATCTGGATATAAAACATGAATTGTCAGTTTTGTGAATAGCTTTGGCATTTTCTGAAGGGAGCTATAAAGGTAAAATAAGTTGTTTGAAAATAGGCGACTTATACTAGTTTAACCATTCTTTCTCTACAGAAGCTTCAGTCTACTAGGAAAACAATTATTTTTTTAGATCGCTTTTGATATGTTCTACAATGTGTAAAAGTCATGACTAGAAATGAAATTTTTGTGTGCCTACAATTTTTTTTCTTTACACCCTTTTTACACATTTTTCTTATCATAATTATATATTTTATAATTATTTATTTCATTGTATTAGTAACTAGCAGTCCCAGCACTACTTCGCTATTGTTATATTTAAGGATGCATATACATTAATTGAACACTATTGATAATTGGATATCAATTAATATATAGATGAAGTAGTAAGACGGTAACTATAGTAACATAAATGGTTACAGTTAAATTACATTGTTAATATAAGTCCGATTTAGTTGACTTATTTTTTATTTTTTTATAAATTGATTATTTATCATATTGTTATGTACATATACTACATAAAATATGAATGCTTTTACTGTAATAATAACCTTAAATATTAATTTTTTTTTTATTTCTTTGAAAATATTATTTAAGGGTTTCTGACGACACTAAAAACGAATATGATTTTCATTTTCAAAAAAAAAAAAAAAAAAAAGATTATTGACATTCTTTACTAAATTCCTCATTATGTTTTTTAATTTTTAGTAAATAAAACACATTGAGAATAGAATCAGTAGAATTTTGTCTTATTCTTCAGAAAGGGGCTAATCGATTGGCATAAAATAACAATGAAAAAAAAAAGTATTCTTTCTGAAATACATTTTAAAAATGCTTAATTTCTTTTAAAATATTGGAAAATCCTATAACCTTCCCTGGAAAATCCTAAAACATTTAGAAAACAAAACCCATGACAATCGGATGAACCGCTTGAAATACATACAAATGAATATTGATTTTTATATATTAGATTTTAAAATTTTAGACGTCACAGATATAACTATCACTTTTCTGACACTAAACGACAAATTATTTCGTAATCTACAATTCTACTACCTTATACACTATATTTTATATATTTCTCGTCCTCTAGAAAAATTATATATTATGACTGATTTTTAAAATCCAAAGTAAATGCATTAAAAAATTATTTATAAAAGTTTGCATTAGTTTATATACAATCTCTATATTAAACGTAATTTTTATCAAAATATTAATTTTGGATTCGGTCCTTCCTGGATCTTTGTCTTCTGGCCGAATCCTCTCGTGATCACCCACCGTGAAGAAAAGTTGTAGGTGTGATGTTACCCAGGAGCTCTGAGAAGGTCGAAGACCTCAGCTCAATTAGGAGCGCCATTTGTTGTGGTGCAAATAATTCGAGTCGAATTACTTCACGTTGCCTCAATCGTAGCTGGGGGGAAAAAAAAATTGAATTACGGTGTGATTCTGAAGAGCACATGTAGTGGGAGAATTGTCGAATCATTGTTCATGGCAATTTATTTGGAGTACTGCTACTTTGGTGTGTGATCTAATTTATTTTTCAATCTAACCTCCTTCTTTAGTGTGCATAAAATTACCATACCAAATAACCATGTTGAATCTTATCGCATCTAAATTTATCCTACATATTTTGATTAAAATATTGCTTTTTATCTTAGGAAGATGGTCCGAAATAGGTACACAAATAGCAGAATTTGAACCAATTAATAAAAAAAAGGTGATCGTAGTAAACTAAAAAAATATATAAATATATGTGAATATAATAAATTACAATAGTGAGTGGTAGTGTTCTACTGGTGTATGAATAGCAAAATAATATCTAGAAGTAATAATGTTCTACTGGTGTATCCATAGTAAAATGATAATATGCGAAGTAATAATAAATATTTTACAATTAGAAAAAAGATAGAGTGAGCAAGAAAATGATTTTTATTGCACCATACTTTAACCTCATTTCCTCCATTACTTTTTCTTTCTTTTAATTAAACATTTGTTATTACTTCTAAGTATTATTACTTCACTAATCATTACTCATGTAGTAAATGTGCGACCCCTTCTATTCTACCCCTCATTACTGTACTGGTCTTTAGTTTATTTTCTATCCATATCTGTTTATAATGTTTTAATGAAGGAAATGGATGGAGGTGTGGTTAAAAAGCAGCAAAAAATAGTTTTCGACTATTCATTCGCCGACGTTTCGCCCCTCTTTTGAAGGCTTCATCAGGGCTAAAACAAACATTTGTTGTACAAAACAACTAAACGTTTATTGACAGTGAAAGATAATTAGATGGCAATCAAGTAAACTAAGATGGGGTTAGATTATTTAAATATAAGTGAGAAATAAAACCGAACAAAATGAAAAAATAGTAAGATATACAATAAGTATATATATATAAATAACATAAAGTATTAGTAGTTATATATAGTCCATTATATATAAAGTATTAGATTTAAAATGCATTGAAAACCTAGTAGAACCTTAAAATAGAAAAGTAGATATCGCACTAGTATTTCTAAAGTGACACAACTCAAAAATCGGTGTTATTGAGTTATGACTATGAAAGAAATTGGTAAATATATCTTTATGAATCATCAAAACTGTATCAACCTAGCTTCAGAGCTTGTCCGCCAGAGGGCACTCTTGCTGCCTTAATGCTATTCTTCCATAGGCAAGAGTGTCACATTTCCATAAATGTAAGTTTTAGACTTATGTCACTTTAGAAATACTAGTGCGATATAATATACTTAAGTGTCACCTTATTATCTTTCATTGTCAACATATATTTAGTTGTTTTGTTTCTTTTTAGCCCTGATGAATTACGCCAGAGTGGATCGAAACGTTGGCAACCATATAATTGAATACTAGTTTTTGTTTCCCTTTGACCCTCCTACCACCTCCTTCAGATCCCAGTTATGGTCAATCATTTTTTATGATAATATAATGTTTTTAGTTTACTACGATTCCATTTTTTTTTATATTCATGGTTAATATGTAGTCTTTTTTTACAACTTCATATGCATATCCTTAAAGTTTTATCATATCTTATAGTGTTTGCTTCTGGTTCTCATTAACCATGATGAAGCATTGCAAAGTGAGACGAAACGTCGGTTACTAATACATATTTTTTCTGCTATATTTGTTACTTTCCAGCCACCCATATGATCTTCCTACAATCATCACATACAGTCAATTGATTTTTATTTTATATTTTTAATCAAATATTCACTATTGACTATACTTCTAGAAGGAAGTGGTTCATACTGGTTTCTAATACACTGATTCGTCACTATTTTCCCTTAGTTCATAATTAAAATCCACCTCGTTCTTTCTCGATGTAATATAAACGCTCGCGCCATATTAAAATGCTAATTAACTGATTACACTGCATCAACCGCTAAGGTGTAATCGAAAACCCACTCCTACAATCCAAAAACCAACGTTTTCTCCTCCATATCATTGGTTTAAGAAAATCAAATTTCACCACAGACTCAGGAAGTGTCCAGGTTTGCGGCCATGTTGTCTTAAGGCGATCCTCGGCTTATGTAAGCATTGGTTAACCCGGCGACCCCGTTAAGTGTTCCTCAACAGCTGACCGGGCGTGTCCTTTTTTGTCTTAATAACTACCTAGTAGTGATTAAGCGATGCTTTCAAAAGATAAACACAGATCTACGTGAGCTTAGGACTAGATTACACGATAGTATTTACTTATTTATAAATTATTTACTGTATTAACTAGTCATTAATACAATTAATTAATTAATTTATGGGAGTGGATAACTCATTTGTAAAGCACTGTACTACTATCTCCAAGGACACGGATTCGATTCAAGCTGAGGCAGATAACTATTTCTGTTTCACTGTAACCGTGAGCTAGCCCAATGGATTCGGGAACCTTCTGGAATCAACCTCATAAAGTAGGTTAATTGGCTAAAATTCTGGCTGTCGAACATGATTCTGATCAAATCACCTCTTAGCACAACCTTTGGTCTTGTGAAAGTACTTCCTTAAAAGTAATTCTTTGACTTGTGACAAAGTAAGGAGCATTAAGTATTTTACGAAGGATTTTGAATTGGATATGAGAGCAATTCGATGGTTTAGTGGAGCCATAAACCTCAACTCCGTAAGTCTAGATCCCTTATTATATGAATAAGTATTTTGTAATATTTGGAAGTTTAGACCGTTTGTCTTGTAAATGTAATATTCAGGAATCCTATATTTTTTTAACCTTTAATGTAGGAAAATGATTTTGTTTTCAATACAGATGCGGGTTTTTTTTTCACTTATCTTAAGATTTTAACAACCATTCCATTCAACTTTGTAACAACAGGTCCAATAGGAATTCCTTTCTTCCGTTTCCGACGCCAAATACCACTCTCCCAGAAGCAACATGATATGGAGTCCTGCATATCTCTTCTTCAGCATACACTGTTCTTTTACATACGAGACATGTAACTGTACCCAAGAAGAACAGGATATACAGGCTTCTAGTTCTGTACAAAATGGCGGCGGAAGAATAACGGTCTTCGGGTTAACTAGCTAATTAGAGAAGGCCTCGTGCTCGCGATTCTGGCTGGAGATATCCTTGGTGCTCCTGCGGCTAACTGTATCCTTGTCTTATCGCTGTTCCAGTGGCTGCCCCTATCCGTCGACGATCAGTATCATTCCTTTTGTCAGAATAGTTCTATCTGCCTAGTAGACCTTCTCGATTTATGCAGGAGAGCTGATTATGATTGCCAATAGCTGGCTGTGTTCGGTTCGTAGTGGCATTTCAGATTCGCTCAAGGGAGCGAATGTCATGCCATCTTACCGGTATTTGAATTGGGTTCATCTTCGCACATTGAAAGTTCAAGACAGTGCAATCGCCTGAAGCTTTTGAACTTCGAAAGGTATTTGAGTTGTCATCTGGTCATTGAATCCTTACGAAGAATATCACTATGAAACAAATCATCAATTTAATTCTAGCCTGATAGAGCCTTAGGTTCAGAAAAAATTAATGTAAATAAAAGTTGTAACTACTTATACATATAACATTTATTTCTGGGTTTTTGGCATGCAAGTCATCTTCATGTACATTGTACTTAATGATAATTACATTTGATTTGAATTACATAATCTAAAAATGACTCTGAAACATGATTTTAGGACAGATTTGATTTTAAGACATTTTTAGATGATTTTAAGACACAATTAAATAGAGAAGATGTACGTAGTTAATTGAATGTAATTCCAAATAACTATTAGAATCGTTTATAGGCTATGAATACGCCATTGAAATAAGCGTGATGTGTGTATCATAAGTGAAAAAAAAAACTCAAACATATTTACAATTACTAATAATTCTATTAAAGTTATATCTTCTACTGTAATAGTTTCATTTATAATTAGATCTTGTGAAAAAATACTCTTCCTTGTTTTAATTATTTTTATATCAATAATAAACTATAACAACGTTTCGGGGTTCTCATTCCATCATCAAATATCTACAACAAATTCTGATTGAACCATCTTAAAAAAATTACATTTTTTTTCTACTTATTAGTCTTATACTGCTAATAATGGCATATTGTAGAATCAACATATTATAAATAAGGAGATATGAAATACTTATAAAGATAACCTGGTTTCAGGAAGATATTTCATATTTCCTTATTTATAATATGTTGGTTTTTTTAATCACTAAGATTTTATATTAGTGACAACAATATGTTATTATTAGCGTTATAAGACTAATAAGGAGAAAATAAAATGTAATTTTAAAAGATGTTTTAATCAGAATTTGTTGTAGATACCTGATGATGGAGCGACAACCCCGAAACGTTGTTACTGTGTATTAGTGATATAAAATAATTAAAACAAGGAAGATAAGATCTTATTAATAATTCTATCCTTTTTTTCACTTTATGCAGGCAGTGATTAGCAATACAATTTACTTTAATGATAAACTTCACAAATTCATATAAGATATAACAGTTGCCAAGTATTGCAAAGTGAAAAGTAATCATAACCAACTGACACAGTTGATGATTGAACATGGGGCTTGTGGATACTAACTGAAAAGTTTTAACTTGTTATTAAATACAAATGTAAATGCGATCAACAGACTGCAAAGCATCTACTGCAATACTGTAGACTGTTCGAACCAGACAGAGCCAAGTTTATACAAACGGTCATAGATAGTCTGTAGTGACCTGTTTCTCAGCAAAGGAAAAGTACAAAGGAGAACTTGTATATTTAGTTTAAAAGGTTACATCATTTTTTGTTCATTGTCTGTTATTTTTGGTTAATTTTACATCATATTATATGTTGGTTTGTATTCACTTTAATCTTATATCTTACTATTTGTTTTTCTTTACTTTTTATTTATATATTTACTTTATATTTTCTTATAATATGTTATATATTCTTACAAGGCCATATGCTATCGAGAGCGTGGAATATATGTGAAAAGGAGGAAAAACTCATATAGATTAGATTGGGCTACCAGTTGCTGATGTTATTATATGTGTCGTTAATTTTTAATTGTGTTATCATAAAACGTAAAAGACCTCGTAGTCTTTAATTAAAAAGTTATTCCTATTCTTTCTAACTCTTTTAGTCGTTTATAATAATAGGTAAATGTGATCAGGACTGAAAATTAATGTATTCTCATAATCCTATATTTGATGTTACGAAATATCTTTTTATACTGTTGAGAAATGCCTAATAACTTTGAAAGCTTCGCAACATGATAATCTGATGTGACTATAAAACCTATTCATGACAGTTAATCTTCCCTGATTCTAGCTTAGGTACGTTCTAGCTGCGATTTCTCAATGATGTACATTAGCCAAATTATGTGCGGACACTTTCGATTTAGCTATTATCAATTTTTCTACTTACCGATATTATTCCTCATCGAAAATTACCGTACCGTCACTTCCTTACAATACCCGGCGCTGAAAACTAAGACGCCAGAACGTTTGGGTCCTCGAAGGTGTATCTCCGGTTCGGGAGATTTGCGGCTTTTGACCTCCAAGAAAGTGGGGTCTCATCCTACATAGGGTCACGATTTGCGGGGGTCGTGTCCTGGGGTACTCTCCAGAATCATCAATGAGCATTTTACTGAAAATATATTATTTAGTTATAATTAAATAAAAAAACATTAAAAAAAAAAAAATTCTGAACGAACAAAATATACATTAATTGCTAAATCATTCTGCAGAATGTCTATTTTAAGACCTCTCAAATCATGAAAGCAATAATTTCATGAAGATATTATCAATATCCTTGATTTGAAATGAAGTTTACACTACATAAATATATTTTTCGATGTTTTCCCTTATTTCTATTTTGAATTATTATGTATGGTTTACTGACTCATTAAACATTAAAGATAAAACAGAAGCTAATTAATTAATAATGCTTGTATATACTTTCTTACAATCGTAATTAACATAATCCGCAGCTATACAAGGCCATCATATATGGTCTTGTACATATACTGAGTAGAGGACGTTTATATTTTCAGTTTATTCGGAAATTTCAATGTTTAATTCATTTATTTATTTATTTATATACTCCCTTATAATATTTTCTGTAACCTGAACTTTTCAGTAATCCAAACACACCCCCCCCAGTAGCAATTAGTTGGGATTACCGAGATTACACTTTACTGTTATTATAAAAGGAACTAAAATTACGAATTTAAAAATATGTGAGTTATTTTATAAATCAAATATTTCCTAGTTTATAGGTTTTTGAAGATCTGTCTCCATAGAAGTACGTCAAGTGAGTAACAGTAACTGAGTCTTGCTTGCACTGTTAGCCAGGGTAACATTTCCGTGGTGTACCTCAAGGTTGACTACTGACTCCTTTACTGCCCTTGCTATTAGCCTTCTGAAACGAGAGCACAGTCTTTCAGAACGGAGTTATGTTTTAGTAGAAATCATAGCTTTAGAACAGAAACAGTAGGCATTAATCTTGTATGATGTAGAAATATAAACTATTTTTTAAAAATGTATTTATTGGTATTTACAACTATATT
This sequence comes from Halyomorpha halys, assembly GCF_000696795.3. Lineage (NCBI taxonomy): Eukaryota > Metazoa > Arthropoda > Insecta > Hemiptera > Pentatomidae > Halyomorpha > Halyomorpha halys. The sequence goes on along the minus strand of NW_027107159.1, from coordinate 810,749 downwards.
TAAAATATATACAACAAGTATATTTTATATACTAATCATACTATGACATGAAGACATATGTGGAGATTCTATCCATTGATAGAGGAGATATTTATATATTAGATATTAGATATTTCTAGATGAGAAGATCAAGAGACTATCTTATTTTCAGACAAGTAGTAGGACTATCAGGTAATAAAAGAGAAGCAAGCTTAGAAACAAGAAGTTTACTTGGAAGAATTAATTTCAGGTCCTGATGGATGGTTTTATGATTTTTTTAATCTAGTTTTGGTTTATAATTGTTTATTTAAACTTGTGGGTCAAAAATCAATATATGATATAATATTATATATATATTGTCTGTTTATGGTATTGTAGTTACATCTTAATAAAGATTAGCGATAAATAAATACACAAAATGATTAAGTTTTTCAAATTAAATAAAAATGAGCAAACAGTAAAGAAAACCATACCCCCCTCCTAAATTGAAGAAACCAAGAAATTAGAACCATAAAAGTGGATTGTGATGTCCCTGTACAAAAAAAATTTATGTTCATTTTTTTTAAATATTCAAATCCTTAAATTAAATCCAAGATAAGTCTTTATTAATATTATTTTAATTTATTTTATTTCGTCAAGAAGCTTTGTTATTTAAAATTAATTATACTTTAAATACATTAATATTTATTTTTATTTTTATATTTATTTTATATTTTATCTTAGCTATAGTTAAAATATGCTCAAGGAAACTAATTGTAAATTAGTTATGCGGAGGTATTGATTTCTAAAAGTTATGTAACACTAGTTATGTACATTCTATTATCCAGCACCGATCAAATACCAATGAAAGGATTGTATATAACGGCAACAAATAAATAAATTATTTTTTGAAAATACGTATGGTGTTTCTGTAATAGAAAAACATTTTGAAACCGGACACAGACAAGATTTACTTTTCTCAAGGTCAGGAAATCAGGACGCAGGACACTTTTTCTGGATACCTCTGACGTCGTGAGGAGAGTGAAAGTCATCTTGGCTGCTGTACCACACCGCTGACCGCGGAGTCCTTTCTGGGTATAGGAGGAAATGAACGTGAGAGCCTTTCCGTGGAGTTGAGGAAATGTAACAGAAAGAGATTTATATTTGTTTCAGTATTGTTCATGTGTTAAATAATGAATAAAGGAAGAACAAAATTATATTTGTACCGCCAAAAATGAAAGGTTAGGAGTGCAATATTGTTTAAGAAAGTACTGATACTAGAACAAAGATTATGTATGTAGGTGATTTGGTCAGAATCACGCCCGACTGATAGAATTTTACTCAATTAAGGTTACCCACTTTATGAGGCTATATTTATCAAAATATTAGAAGAAAACTATTTATTGTTCACCATCGTTTCGTCCCACTATATAGGACTTCGTCAGGGCTGTCAGATTTAAACAAAGATGACAACTGTCAAATAATTATCTTCTACAGTGAGATTCGAATCACGGTCCTTGGAGTTAGTTTCTTTTCAAGGAGTTACCCACTCCATAAAGTATAATGGTATTCAGTACGATACTGAATCATCAATTACATTTTCTTTCATGTGGATATTCCGCATATAAGAATAACAGATGGAATACTCGCTTATTCACTGAGCAATGAGTGCAAGCTGGACTATGAGATAGGTCCTTAGGTATCTAACAACATATTAGACCAAAAATGGAATGCTGGAATGAAATGTTAGTTTTCATAAGGTAATTTAGCTTGAAAGTTAACATTCAATTATATATATATATAGTGTATGTTGTACAATTATATTGACACAATGAAGTTTTATATATGATTTAAAATCTTTCCCTCTGAGGTCTGAGGATTTATTTAAAGATATGGATACCTACGGCAGTCGAGACCCCTAAAGATATCCTGCTATCTACAGGCTGCAATTCCACCTGTTGAAAGAGCTTAGCCTCTGAACGTTCCAGTATCTCGGAGGACAGAACCGATGGGGCGTACACAACAGGTGGTGTTTACGTTAGCCCACGTCCGGTAGGGCTTCCTGCACACCTTATCTCTGGAGCCTCCAGCGATATCTGGAACGACTTTCTTCTCCATTGAGGCCGTTCAGCTTTCTCCATCTACCATTCTCCAGTCTGTGTAGCTGAGCCTTACTGGCTTTAGCCTGGGTTTTCTTTCTTTGGAATTTGCCGTAACAAAGAAAACCTTTATTGTATTCCTTTGTTACTACTGTATTGTTAGTCTTTTCTATGGGACTGCAATTCTAGGTGGGAATTATAGAGTTCGGTAGATACCGAATTAGTTCGAAACGTTATGAGAAAAACATTTTAAGATTTATTAATTGCACAAAGTTATGAAACAAATTAATCTAATTTTCAGCAACTATTTACAGAATTTTAAAGTATGAGTAAAAAAACACATGGAATTATTGATTTTGAACATAATAACCATCCAAAATTGACGAGACATCTCAATAATTTTTATCAAATTTGATTTTTTTTTTTATTTATAAGGCAATTCACAGCAATGATATAATATGATATTTGGCTATTCATACTGATTTTCAATCATCAATTCATTCCTAATAACATTTTCAATTCTAGATAATAGCAGCTGATATAATAGTGATAAATAAGGTTTAAAAAATCAATTATGAAAAGTGACATTAATTTCTGTATTAAGAAAAAAATATTAATCGAATTTGTTATTTTTTTCAAAGTCTCTATTTGAAATTATAATTTAGTATTTAATATATGTTGTGTGTTTTTCACAGAAAGTAGGTTTCATTTTAAAACATGAATGTAGTGGTTGAGGCTTCGAGATATATAACCAGGATTGTATTTATAGGATATTAAATGGTGATGGGGCACACCAATGATATGTTTCGATGAATTTAAATCTACGCGTATTTACAATAGGGGTATTCATGATATTGTGTTAAATGCAAAATGTTTTACCATGTTAAATTACAATTAAATATATTAAATTTTACTGTGATCACGATGTATCAGTTAGTAGCAAATATTCTTGGGTTAGTCAAGTGCGTCGGAGTCTAGTTATAACTATAATACTTTTTGTGGTCTGCTTTTTTTGGTTAATGACTTCTATAGCGGTACTGTATCATTAATGTATCTTAGTTTGTTTTCTGTTGTGTTGTTCGGAGTTACTTACCATTCATTCAGTACTTGTAATGTCATCAGAGGATACAGTGGGATCCAAATGATTTTGGATGCTGCTTTTGTCGCATTGGAAAGAATTCCTTGTACAATGTTCCTGCTTCGCAACATATTTCAGTTATATTACCAGACGATTCTATTTGTAGGTTTCGCTTGAGAATGTTTTCTTGGACCAAAGATATATTGAACTTGCTAACAGAACAAAAAATCGTATCCATACTTAAAGTTACTTCTTTATTCTTTGAGGTTCCTCCACTTATGCAATTATAGGTGCATTGAACCTCCCTGCATAGATCCAGCTGACAGTTTCAAATAAAGGCCAAGGCATTGTTTGAAAGACAAGGCGTGAACATCAGCCTCGAGCTGGCGATGACTCAAAGATTTAAATTCGACGATTCTGACAGGGCAAGGACGCGGTGTAGATAATCCAATGTCCGCAGGATCCGTATCTCCGTACTTCTTGGAGGACTCCTGAGGAGAGGGTGGGCCTTGGCTGCGGGCATGTTGCAACGACTTGGAGTGTCGAGGAGTCTGAGAAAATATATTCAGCAATGATCCCAGAAAGGATAAAATAGGTTTTGTGTTTTTGAGATAAACATGTTTGTATTTTTTCACAAATTTAATTTGTATTTTAATGAAATCTTTAAAGTTAATAACTTCTATTCAGCTATCCAAAAAAAGCTATAACTTCTATTTAGCTGTCCAAAATAAGCTATAATTTCTATTCAGCTATCCAAAAAAAAAAGCCATAACTTCTATTCAGCTATCAAAAAAGAAACCTTAACTTCTATTCAGCTATCCAGAAAAAGCTATAACTTCTATACAGCTGTCCAAAATAAGCTATAACTTCTACACGAGCCTACAAATCTAAGTAGTAGAAGTGAAAGTAGTCTCATACCCACAACACGACAGATATTTTTTAAAAGTTTTGTTGATTAGTAAAATTTAATATGAAATAATGAGAAATGCAAAAAGAAGAAGTATTTTCCTAAATATTTTGTATATGGCCTTTAGTTTCCATTCTTTAAGTAACCTTCCTGTTAATGATGTGCTAATTTACAATTCAATTCATTGCCAGCCAGTTTCAAAATATTGAAAGTTTTCCTTGGATTGTTTCTTGAAATTCGCATACAAGTCACTGAACCCAATACTTGAGAGTAAAACTGGCATAATCATATCGTTCTAAATTATTTTTGGCTCAGAACTAGAATTTAAAAAAAAAAATACAATACGTAATGTCAATATTTTAAAATATTTATTTATTGCTATTTACATAAAAAAAAATCTAATATATTTGTTGTAAGATCAAAATAGAGTGATACAGGGATGTAGATACTAATGAGTAGTAGCACTCTAATCATATTTATACACTAGAAGGTCTCCAGGCGCAAGTCATCTTCTTTTCAGATGCCTCGGAGGATTGTCAGGAATAGAAGAAGAAGTAAGGTCAGAAAATAGTCGGTTTTAGTAATTAGGGAGTTTATAATGGAAGGAATGTCTGGTTCGGGCTAGATCGGTTACATAAGGAACATTAAGGTCTTTATGGATGATTTTGTTTATGACAAAGTAAGCAGCATTGAAAATTTTAGAAAGGGTATTTGATTGCAAGGAGAGGAATTCGAAGGTTTGTGGAGTATCAATATCGATTTATTAGATTTTCCAATGCAGCTCTTAAAAGTTTTAATTATTATTTATAATTTTTAATTATACTGCTAACCAGAAAATTAGTAAACACGAATTCACACCTCGAGAACATAAGAAGTATTTTTGGCCTAATTTTGTGAAAAATACATTCTTAATTAGACGGTAGAATACTGTGTGATAGTGGAAATAAAATACCTCAGTAGTATATTTTATGAAACATTTAATTTATGATGAAATATTCTAATATAGACTAATAGGAATAATTGTGTTTAAGATAGTATTTTACTTTAGGTTTAATTTTTTTTTTCACTTTCTCTTCTATTCCTCAGTTTGTTATCATTTAATTTATATATATATATATATATATATATATATATATATATATATTGTAAATATGATATGAATCTATGATCCATATTACCATTGATTGATAATATGACAGAATATAATATTACAAAAAAAATAATATAGTTAAAGCAAAGGGAATATGTAACTATTAAAAATAGGATTCACCCTGAAGATAGGAGAAGAGCCCTTAAATATTGATGGAGGAGTCTGTATATATTATAATACAATATAATATGTACTGTAAAATATAATATAGAATATAGAAATTAAAAAGAAGAACTTAAACCTACCTAAAACGGAGGAATGCAATGTTAAAAACGTACTCAAATCTCTTCACATCTAAAAATCTAACATAAACATGTCCCAAAATTAAACTCGAACTTCTGAGTTATTATTTCAAAGAAGTATGTTAAGACACAACAAATTCTAACCATGTTCTTGCAGACCGACGCGTGTTCATCTTACAAGCTTTAAAAAAAAATTCGTCTGGTCAGTTTCCTTTACTCGCGTGCCGAACCTCCCAACGTCAAGAGCAAAAAATTACTTCTACGAAAGAAGTAATTGGATAAATTAGAGGCGTGTTCGTCTCAAAAGGACATCGCCTTCCAGTACTTCATAGGTAAAATGCACTTGTTAGAACTCGACTCATCTGAACTTAAGGGAATTTTTTTACCGGCACGGCATTGAAACAGCGAAACGTAAGTCAGTGAATGTTCTGCAGAAGACAGGAAATCGGAATTGTTGGAAAACCACATAGCTCGCTGAGGTGCCTTCCGAGAAAGGTCGAAGAAACAATCTGGTGGTTTTGAACTATGACGTGAGAAAGAATGTATCTGTAATTCACTGCAAAACGCACCGTTTTATTCCTTATTTTACGATAGTAAAGACTCTTAACGATCATTGCATAATTAATTTTTTTTTAAAAGCATAATGCATGTATAAATGAAAGTGAAAGTTGTTCCCTCCTACATAGAAAATACAAACCGCATTATTACTCTCATAATAGGAAAAACAACTATACATTTAAGACTGTAAAATAATTAAACAGATAAATATAAAATGTACCTTTACATAAAAAAAGATTGAAAAATATCCAAATATTTTCATTACATCAATGACATTAATATATAATATATAACAATACAAAAATTTTAAATATCTCACCTACATTTTGTAGTGAATCTTGAAGTTTGATGCATTTATTATATGTCGATACTTTTAAGTACTTTAAAACATTCCTTTTTAATCAAAAAATAATTAGAAAACTCACTACGTCGCTTTTTTGGTTCTTAAATCTGGCATCCGTGAATATTGAAATGCAAGATTCACTCAGAACTTTAGGTAAAAATGTCACGTGGTTTTATAATTAAGGTACAGAGCTGACTAGGTATAACATATAATCATCTTCTTTCTTATACCAAGGAAACTCATCAAAGATGTAACTCACTGTATGTGAAGTGACTCTTAATAGAATAGATACTGAGGAGGATGTGGTAAACATGGTATAGGTAATACTAATGTTAATCGTTAGTGTTATTGCTGTAAATCTATAACAAAAACGCAAAATAACAGAACAATGATACAATCGTTTGTAAGTAGCAACAGTTAGTGACACGAGTTTTAAACATTTCAATGACATTTACTTGTATTTTTCTCTCCCAAAACTTACTAAGAATAAAAAAAAAAAAAAATGTTTCTATAAACTTTAGAAATAACAAACGATGGTCGAACTTAAACTATATTTAATCAAATCTTAAAGAGAAAGTTATGATAGTGGACTTGGTAAATACAAAGGTTAAGGTACGGGAATTCGTTGTGGTTGGCCGACTGATGTATCTTCTTCGTTATTGGCTGTTCGATCAGTTCTTGGCTAAGAAGGCAAAGAAACTAGAAGGTAATAAGGTTAAAATTGGAAAGAGAAAAAAAAAACCAATGAAGTTGCCACAGTTCTCTTTTTATCAGGACTTAATTTTAAACGTTTTGTTTAATCCTTAATGCTCCTTACTTTGTCACAAATCAAGTCATCCCTCAGGACCTCAATGTTCCATATGTTGCTGATTTGGCTCGAACCAGATACCATTCCTTCTATGATAAACTTCTCAATCACCTAAATCCACTCTTTTCTAACCTGGCTTCTCCTTCATTACCTAATAATCCTCCTAGGCGTCTGAAAAGAAGATGGTCTCGAGATCTTCTCCTCTAGAAATGTTATTGGAGTTCTATCTGTGGGTAGATTCTCCACATGTTTGTATCATGTCACTATGTCACCTACAGCAAATTTACTTGTTGTATATATGTGTATACAGTTGTAAATATCAATAAATAAATTATTAAAAAAAACAAACATCAAATTTGATAATGACGATAAATAAGAAAACAAAGTTTAGAACTACATAAGCTTTATTATTTGTAAAATTAATTATTAAAATGATGCAGAATGCCCTTTATGTGTGGAAATGAACTCCACTAGTTAAGACTCCCTAAAAAAATAAATAAATAAAAGATATATGTTTGTTAAAATACCTAAGGAATTATAAAACTAAATTATCTTTCAATTTAATTTTCATTTTTAATATCTTATAATGGAAATCTGTTTCTTCACACTATAGTAGTGGAGAAGGATAATCATGCTAGACGTGACAAATTTAGTAAAAATGCTAATATAATAAAACTTGGCCGTAAATAACTCATATTCGATACTCTTGAGCAATGCAATCTTTTTTTTTTATTATTATGTTGAGGTGCAAAAATTAAATTGCCTTATAATATTACCGATATTAGTCGGGTTTCCCAATCTTCAAGTATCAATATTACTACAATTATAATATTTATCAACAATTTTTTATGTATACAATTAAAAGTTTATAATCATTTACACCTCATTTGTGTAAGTATATCCATTTATTTTTGAAATTGTGTAATATAGTCACTTAGTTCAAATTTATAACACATTATTCAAACAATATCGTTCACTACTGATACATTCATCTGTTCCTTTAGTACAAATCAGTGTTATACTAGGCATTATCTCTTTGGACATATCAATATGCATGAATGAATATTTTCAGGTTTTGAATTGGAGAATTTTATTTTTAAATGTTGTTAAATGTCTCTACTGATATCTTCAGTCTATTTATTATGTCTTTATAGTTTGTATTTTAAGCCGTGTGTGTCTGTGCTGTAGTTTACAGTATTTTTAGTTATGTGAATTGTTTCTAAGATTCTTCTGTATTTTGTGTGTTTTGTCATGTCTATTACGTTGGGATGTCTGAGGTTATATCATACAGTTTATTTTCTTTTTTTAATGTTTTTATTTGATTCGTAGGATGAAGCGTTTATATTATTCTTAATGATTCAGATCGGATTATAACCTTTTGTTTTTTGTTTTGCACTGTTGCTAAGTCTGATATGCGATGCGAATTCGTGAACGATATTTACAGATTAAACGTTAGGTCTGCATTCAGAAAATTATTATTCCCTCAAACCGTATCTAGGTCTCCCCAACTCTCGGCCATATTTCACGCCAATGTCTCTCCAAGTTCATCCATAAAAAAGACCATTGCAATCGAATTGAATCACTTTCTAAGGCAAGTGTTATGCTAATGGGGTACACTATAAGAAAACTCATCCTGCCCTGACCTATATATAGATAGTTAGTGTTATTATTTGCAACCTTGATTGATTCCGTCACAACTGTCTTTCGGAAGAGTAGTGCAATCTATAATAGCTCACACAGTAATCTACTCTGTCTCGACAATCTACAATTCAAATTTACTAATTCGCCAATTTGAATATAAAATATTGATTGATATGGTGTGGCTTTGTCGGTAGCTGACTGGATCCCGAAGGTAACCCTCTGATTGATATTCAATGACGCTCGATTGCTACCCTTTGTTTCTACAATTTTTTTAAAATTAATTTATTTATAAATATTTACAACTTTATTAAAATATATGCAACCAATAAATTTGAAGTTAGTTATACAGTGGCATGATACAGGCATGTGGAGAATCTATCCATTTATATAATTCAAGTAACATTTCTAGAGAAGATCTCCCGAGGCCACTTTATTTTCAGATGCCTAGGAGGATTATCAAGTGATGAAGGAGAAGTCAGGTTAGAAATAAGTGGGTTTGGGTGGTTAGTTTATCATGGAAGGATTGGTATCTGGTTCTGGCCAAATCGGCCACATATGAGCATTGAGTTCCTGATTGACGATTTGATTTGTTGCAAAGAAAGGAGTATTATGAGGATTTTGGACTATAAGGATTGGACAAGAGAGGGATTAATGAGTCTTCCATTTATTGATCACTAATGCTAAATTTATTCATTTATATAATTACATAAAATATCCGACCGAATGATAACATCTATCAGTTGGTGCCAAAATAACACAAAATGATAGATTTAAGTTAAATAAATTAATTACAATTGTGGCTATTAGGGCGTTGTGGAGGTTATTACAATTGATAAGCTAGATCAATTGATTTTAATGAGAAAACTAATAACTCAATTAACAAATACTTAAATGAAAATAAAGTTAAAAAAAAAATTATAGTTATTAAAAAATCAAAATAATAATAAAAATAACTTCCAGGACTTTGAAGTGAATAATAATACTGCAAATTTACAATTAGTGAATTAATATGATAATGAGATTAAAACATGATGATACAAGAATACGATAAAAATGAGGATCTAGTAATATATAAATAAATAATTTCTATAACTAAGCACACTTGTATATAACTAATTTTAATTGTAATATAATGAGTAGTTAAGATAAAATGCAGGCAGATATTGTCATTTGGTGAATCAAAATAAATTATAGGAAATCATAGAATTAAGAAAGTACCCAGTTAAATTTTTTTTTATAAGATATGGTACCATGTACCTTTACCAAATATATTATTTTTTTCTTACATTTTTTAGATATATCATTTATTTTCTAAACAAATTACTATCCATAAATCTTAAGATAATTTTGTAAAAATAAAATTTTCCGAGAACGATTTAAAAACCTATATTCGGAAAACTATTTATTTCTTTATTTTTAGGTTTTGTTATTCAGTCGTCATATTACTAATTATTAAAAAAAAATTAAAAGGCGAACAAACGATTTTCACCGCTTGACAGCTACAAAAAATCAGCAAATGTAGCATGTACTAACGGCTGTGCGTGACATTCATGGGATAGCTCCGCTCTTTGTGCACGAATCGTAAAATCCTTTATGGCCTCAAGGTCTTAAATAAGTAAAATAAAATAATAAAAAAATACACTGTATTATACTAAAGAGCTCTTAGCCAAAGTTAATTACGTTTTGGTTTATTAAAGTTATGTCTTATTGGTATAGTCGGTTTATTGCCTCCACACAAAACCCTTCCCCATTCGCAGGTATAAATCAACCAAACAGAGTAAGTAATTAGTTTAATTAAATAAAGGTAAGTAGCTGGAACCAATTAACTGAGTAATTTGTTTATTACGGTTACAAATGAAAATTAAGTATATATTTTTAATGAAGTATCACCATCTTTACAGTCATGAGGAAATACTTTAGCTAAAGACTAAATGCATTAAAATTTCCAAAATTTAATGTTGAAGTATTTGCATACTTACGAGTCTTTTATTAGTTCCTATGATTATTGATACTTTGATGATATCATAATTAAAAGTGAAAAAATATTTTAAAAAATTAAGTAGCAAATTTTGATCAGTGCTACGGTATTTTCCACTGATTTTTGCTTGGCAAACATCTATGTGACTTAATTGATTCATTAAAAAAAAAATACTACCGCTACATGTTAAAATGTAACTACAAGGAAGTAATGTTAATAGACCAAGGTTGTGCAAGGAGGTGAGTTGGTCAGAATCACTCTCAAATGACATATTTTTACTTACACCCACGGCACTCACTATATGGAAACAGAAAACAATTATTTAACATACAAGAATTCGAAAATGGGCCCTTGCAAATAGAAGTGTGTTTACGATAGAGCTACCGACTCCCTAATTGCTTTATTAACTCCTAAAAATCATTTTAAAAAAAAAAATAGTGAAAGGCGAAGAAAATTTTCTTTTGAGAACTACTAAACTCAATTTCAATCCCCAACTTTATTTGAAGTGGGTGTTGATCTCCCTAAAACCTTACGAACTGTGAAAAAACTTTTGTACAGTTCAAAATTTTGATTGAAATTCATTTCAATTTTTAAGGCATTGTTTTGGCGAAAAAACAACCCTACATAGCGAATTTCAGATGGAATGTCAACAAAATTATTTTTCCTCTATCCTGCTGGGGTACAATTCTTTTCCTTTTGTATGTGTTAGTAATTTGAATTTCTATTTATTTATCCTTTCTATTTATATTTTTTATCATTTTAATTGGGTCCAATATTCCTTCCAACGGTTCATTCCCCAACAAAATTGTTTGCTGGATAATGAAGGATGAAGCTCCGATAATTAGTTCACAACAATTCATATTTATCAGTCCACAAATTAAGAAAATAATGATCCATTTAGTTCCGTTAGATTGTTCTCGAATTGGACATAGAACTAAGATAATCATAGAGAAAATAAAAAAAAGAATGGTATTTGATAAATTGATCGGTAAATAGCCAGGTAGATCCGGTTGGTGTGGGCGTGGTCAGTGCCAAATCACCCACATGTTCAACACCCACATAACTCACACGTCAAGTTTTTTTTTAAAGTTTAACATTGTATTTAATTACTGTTACTAGAAAAATAGGAATCATTAAGAGATATATGAATAAATATTTTATAACACAAATGGTTTTCATTAGGGGATAAATAATATCTCTTGTGGTCAATGTTCTAGTGATTTTAGTAATAAAATAATTAAAACAGAAACAATAGAAGGTAGAAAAAAATAATCGTAAAAACGGAAAATGTGAAATTAGTGTAAGAGAAAAAAAGAAGTATATCGGCCGAAAATTTGGTAAACAGAACACCAAATTTATGGAAAATAAAGTCGTGGTTAAAGGCAAGGAATTTTTTTAGGGATATTTCTCGTCTAGGAAAGCTAGCTTTTTTTATTTAGTTATATTTACAACTTTATTAACAATACATACACAATGAGTAAATTTTATCTTAGTTTTACAATGACATGATAGATACATGTGCCGAATTTACCCTTTGATAGGAATCTATTAAGATTCCTAAAGGAGAAGATCTCTAGACCATCTTCTTTTTAGGTGCCTAGAAGGATTATCGGGTAGTGAAGGAGGAGCCAAGATTGGAATAAGTGGGTTTGGGTGGGAAGTTTATCATGGTAAGATTACGTTGGTTCCTGGCCAAATCGGCAACATATGGAAGATTGAGGTCTTGATCAATCAAGATCTTTATTTGTAACAAAGTAAAAAGCATTTAGGATTTTGTGAAAGATTTTGGATTGTAATGTTCGGATACGAGAAGAATTTGATGGTTTAGTGGAGCTTCAAAGCTACTCCGTAAAAAAAAGGTAGACCTTATTTTATTCTTATAAATGAATCTTTTGTGATTAGTTGGAAGTTTAGACCGTTAGTCTAGTAAGTGTTGTAATAGTCGGAATCGCCGAGCAGCTTCCTGTCTTGTATGAGGATTCCAAGTTGGTCGTTAATGTTCATACTTAGTATAAAGTACATATTATTTACTTTCAAGAAATAGATTTATTCCCTCTTTTTACATTTTTCATTAGTTGCAACTAATTAAAGTTGAATCTGCAGATCAGGTTATTCACTGAATTTCACCATTTGCTGCTTATGTTTATCGAAAATATAGTTGAGGTTCCTAGGAACCAACTACTGCTTACCATTTTCTATTAGAGTGTAAATTAGTTTTCTCCTATGAATTTTTATAATTTCGGAATTGGTTATGGTGTAAGTGAATGTTTGAGGCGTCCCTCCTTCCAGAAACTACTTAAAAGCTTTTAAAGTGGTTTGGATGTCTTTTTAATGCTGGAAATGGCACCATTTTATATATTTGTCACATTAAAATTCTGATTAACGTGCATTAACATGAATATACAATGTACCATGCCAACTAATCTATTCATATGTAAAGAAGTCCCGATCGGTTACTGTTGCAAAATGAAGACGGAATAAAACGCTAGCTTGGCATTACCATTCTTCCCATTATTCTTGCCCACACAGGACTCCTTAATATATTCATAGGAACCTTTCAGCGAGCAGATGTGTTCAAGCTGCGTCTGCCCAAGTGCCGATTTGTTTCTCCGGGAATACAATCCGTCAGCATTGCCTACTCAGGCAACCGATCATTATCCCATAACGGTCGGGAACCTCATTACAGATAGCAATTAACATGATTACTGCATAACTCTTACTTTCTGAGGCATAAATCATATCGCCTACGTAGGAGTAGAATCTCACTTCGTGCGCTTTAACAACGGCCCTTACGGGTCTCAACGGATGCGTTAATTTGCAATCCAATATATAAGGAAATAAATCACCATCTAATTTAGAAAACTAAAACTACCATTTCCTCCTTTCTCCACCCTTTAACGCAATATTTTTGTATTCAATGAGGAAATTGGTGTTCCTCACGGTACTTTCATCAATCCCAACCTCTAAACACCTGACATCCCAATCAATCCTGACACGATACTCACCATGCAGGCCGGTGAGACATGTGTACTCGCAGTTAATAATAATCCTTTGATTGTATTCCCAACTCTCCAATTCCATATCACAACCCTCAAAGGATGGTGTCGAAATTGGAGAATCAGAATAAATCATCGATTCAACTTTACTCTTTTTCATAAACCTACCAAATGCCCAACAGTATCCTTTAATAATGTTACTTTTACCCTTGTAGAACAGATCCGCTACCTCGGACTACACCTGGACAAACGATTAACTTGGAATCCTCACACAAGTCTGATAACGCAGGAAACTGTACATCGATTTCGACTATTACAGCACTTACCAGGCCAGCGGTCTGAACTTCCAATTCATTACAAAACACTGATATACTCGTACATGTCTATAATAAGGCCTACCTGGAAATACGGAGTTGAGCTTTGGGACGTCACTTAACCTTCGAGTTTCTTTCCTTATCCAATCCTTTGTAAAATTCTCAATCCTTGTCACGAATAAAATCATCCATAAAGACCTTAATGTTCCATATGTATGGACTCCCTAACCACCCAAACCCTATAGTTTCTAACCTTGTTTCTTCTTCCATTCCTGACAATCCTCTGAGGCACCTGAAAAGAAGATGGTCTCAAGACCTTCTAATGTTGAAATATTATTAGAGTGCTACCAACTTTCTCTACATGCATGTATCACTTCATTATAATCTTACATCAAATCTACTAGATTGTGTTTTTATGTAAATAGCAATAAATAAATTTTAAAAAATGAGGAATTTTTTCTTGGTATCCTAAAGTTTGATAAAAAATCTGGCTATTTGTGGTGCTTAAAGCATAACTTTGATTGTGTTTTAAGAAATATCAAAAAATACCTACAAGGTGCATATTTATTTAATTTTTTCCCTCTGATATTTCAAAAAATATATCCCCTCTCCATTTTAATTTCCATTAAACGGGTCCATTTTCTCTTATAAGAGTAATTTAGCTATTTATTACTATCTAACACTCCTCATTAAAATGAGTAAAAAATTGAACAGGACAAAGGACGTAGACCTTGTGATATCCCTGATCTTATTCCTTTTATGATTCCAAATCTCTCCAGATGGCGATCTACTTGGCATCACCGTTTCCTAGAAGTCCTGAACTCCCACTCTTCTTTGGGTCGGTCCCCATAGAAGGACAACTACCCTTGACACAGTACGCTGACTCCGCCATATGGTTCATGGGAATGGTCCCGCAATTGCCACCCACGCCCCATGCTCTGTTTGTTCTTGGGAATTGCTGTCCTTACTGGTGGCATCCAGTTGCGATTACATAAGGCTTGATGTCCTTACATACAAAGCTCGTGCTTTTAAATCGAATTTGTATTCTATTTTAATAATATATTTTCCCATTAAATAAACATTTTTATAGAGCAACAGTAAGGGATACTATGTATACTGATATTTTATTTTTATTTTTTAACGAAAATTTATTCTGAAATTAAAATTTAAAAATTACAATGCCTGTTCTTAATGAAATTCTATTCTAAGTTGTGATGTTCAGAAAAAATGTTTGATTGAGTTTAATCAATATTTATTACCTTTCATTTATTATCTATTGTACCTTTTTTGAAACAAGTACTGAAATTTTTATCAAATTTAGTAAATTAAAATGTCAACTTGAAAAAAATACGGAACAGTCATTTGAGTGATTTTTATTGAAAAAATATAAGGAAGTAAGTTTGACATAGCCTCATATTCTGACAAAACTCATAATACACCGACACAGAAGATTGTTTTCGACATTATTTCATCAAAATATTAATGCACAATATCAGGGGAAAAAAAATATAAATGCAGTAACCATTTCAAATATATTAATACAAAAGTATAAATAATGCGATGGATATAGCTTATTAATTTCGTTTATTTAGTGATTTATTCATATCTGTCAAAGAAAATGGTGTATCAATCACTGATCTGTTTGAGTTAAGTATAAAGAGATGAATAACTTGAGGGTGTGGCACCTAGGCCTTGTCTGGTAATTAAACTTGGCTGTCAATCAGGGAGGTCGTGTATCCAGTTCTTTTTCAGGATGTTTGTTGTACTGGTCGTTGCTTCTTTTTATGAGTTGTCTGGTATTATGGCACTGTGATTTTTCATACAATAATTATAACGACTCCGCATCCGTTACGCTCATCTAGACAGGTTTTCTGTTTAAACCTCAAGAGTTTATTTTCTCAGCTAGTTTAGAATCTAAATATTTTGCTAAAACTTGGTTTAAAAGGGCATTTCGTGTGTTCATTTATTATATTTTCAATACTTCATTTCTTCATGTTGGTAGCAATATCATATCTGATAAAATGCTACTAGAGATATATGTTTGGAATATACATGTTAAAAATACTTTTAATTATTAATTTAGCCCGAACCAGATATCAATCCTTCCATTACAAACTCCCTAATCACTTAAACCCATTAGTTTCTAATCTTGCTTCCTCTGAGGCGTCTGAAAAGAAGATGGCCTCGAGACCTTATATTGTAAAAATGTTTTTAGAGTGCTACCATTAGGTAGTTTCTCTACATGCTTGTAGTTGTTCTACCATACCATTATGATTTCCTCAAATTTACTTGATGTATTTATGTACAGTTTTAAATATCAATAAATAAATTTTTTTTTTAAATTATAATTTAATGTTTATTTAACTTTTCAATATTTTCTATTTCGTCATTTTCTTCAGCTAAAAACAAAACAATGTATAAGTATTTTTTTATTAGTCATTTAATTAAAAAATCTCATTCTGTGTCATCGATACGACCAATATTTTTAATATTTACAGTTATAGTACAGTAACTGAAAACTATAAAATACTTCTACAACCGTTTGCCTAATTTAAAAATATATATTTTTCATGGGCTAATGATTTCAATTTAGAATAAGTTATAAGATAAAAACACATGAAAAATCTATTATAAAATTAATAAAGTTTTCTACTTTATTTAAAAAAAATATTTTTGGTACACTAAAATTTAATTGATATGTTTGACGGGTTACACTGGAAAGAGCTCATTCGGTTAACATGTGAAGGATTAATACCTTACCACAGTTTGTTACAAGTTTGATATTGTTGTTTGGTTCCTTTTAACATAAATATCATATTGTTGTTTCAAATTACTGAATTATTGATTTTTAATAGCATTTAACTTATTTTATTTTTTTTTTAAGAATTATTATTTATGTGTTATAGTTAAAATTGAACACAGGTTACGAGATACTAATATTTTTCTATTATCTATGCATTCTTAATTATATAAATAGATCTATTGTCTGTATTTATTTTTATAAATAATCACATTTCATTCATTCAAGTTAATTAAAATTTTTATTTTGAAAGACCTAATTAAATTGTGTCGATCCTTTATCTTCTGACTATTAAAACCATTAAAAGCGAAATAGAAAAAGGTTCCTTGCGTAACTTCTTTGTTCCTTAATTTTATTTTTATTTTTAGTTATTTAAAATATTAAATTAGCAAATTAAATGTTTTTTTTTTTATAAGTAGTTGATGTGAAAGAACAGTGCATTGTCCTCCTTGTACAAGTCATGCTAGAAAGTTCCCGAGAAAATATAAAAATTTAACTACCCCGCGAGACTGTGCTTAGATATAAATAGAGACCTTGGTGATGATTCAAGAGTTAGCAAAGGAAAAAAAAAACTTCGAAACAACCGACTTATCTTTTATTTTGGTCGTTATCCTCTTTGGTTCGTTTTGAAACTACGGTAATAACCGTATAACTCACTGTTTTCCTACACACTCTGTAATATTTGTTTTTTTTTTACAATTTCGAAACAACGCTCCGAAGCTTATTCTGCACGACGCCACCACGCTCAACAGGATTTATTGACAGTAGTCAAGTAACTGTCTAATAAATAGCTACATTGACTGTTGAGCGGTAGGAACTTGCTGATGGCTCAAGAAATACTGACTATTCAGTGGTTCATGGTCTGTCATATATTAAATTTATTTCGTATTGTAAGAGTAGTGAAGGCTTTTAAGTTAATTGATTTTACCACTGTTGAAGGTGGAAAAGAAATTAACACCATTTGGGTTTGTTGTTAAACTATAGATAGTAATACAGAAAAAATCATGTAGTGTCGGCGCATGTCATAGCTTTTATTAGTTTTTATTTATTTATTTAATACCAGATCAACCTATAAATAATTGACTTCTAATGGGAAAAAAAGGAAGTGAATTTAAGAAAAAAAATGAAAAGAAAAAAATGTAATTTAGATAAAATAAAATTTTATAGTGACAATAACAGAACTGATAAATATAGAATTTATAACAGGATATCCTGCAGCAACCTAGGCTTCAGTTTTCAGGTTGAGGTTGGGTTTCCCAAGTTGTAGGTCACTGCTCCTTTAACTGTAGGTAACTGGAAATGAAACTTCATTGTAATGCCTGATTCAATTGGCTGTTTCTTACAAGGAGCATCCACTGCAATTATAGCTTTTACTAGATGAATGTTTGGGTATGATACTTAGGGCCTCTCGTAGCCAAATGAGTTTAAGCACCATCTTAGGCTTTCTTTCATTGGTCGTCCCACGAAATTAAAACTTGACCCCCCACCATTGTTAGAAACCCCCTCCCTTCCACATTCAAAAACATGGCCACTTTATCCAAACTTTACATTTATACGAAAGATAAAGACAAAATAGAACTACACCCTAATATATTAATATAAATTTAAATTTAAAGCACCCAGAATCATACATTGGGATGATACATATTCAATTGCACTCAAAAAAGTTTTATGTATTTTATCTTTCTGTTTCTGAGAATGTTCATGTTTATTATTCGTTTTTGGTTAGGGGAGGAGGGAAGATGGTGGAATTTTAAAAAATAAAAAAATATTTAGATAAGAAACTATGAACCAGGCTATTAACTGATTTAAATTTCGCGATAGAGGACTTCTTTATCTATGGCCCATGACTAATGCTATCTTACCATCTGCCTTGTATTCAGCGGCTATTGTTCTTCTTCGTGAGGCCTTTGTCCCATGTTTCCCCGGAACAAAACAAAAACGGAAGATCCCGCGGAGGATTCATTGTCGGCGAAGAAGAAGGAAATAGGCGGAGGATGTTCCTGCAAGAAAGGAGACGAGAAGAAGTGGTGTGTCGAAGAGTGTGCTAGACCGTGGACACACCTGTCACTGCGCAGGAAGTGTCGCCGTTGGAACGAACAACACTTTGGAGAGAACATAATGACTCAATTATGCGAGGCACATCTTCTTTAAACCCGATTTTTTGAATTAAATAAGTTCTTAAAGAAGTTGATATAGTAACTTTCCTTTTATATTACTTTAAAAATTATTAGGAAATGTTTGGAACTAAGAGGTAACACAATTATTGAGTAATAAGACTTTGTTGCAGACCCCCCTACAAATTTGGTACCTGACCTTCCATCCGATTGGTGTAAAACCTGTTGGTTGAACTTGGATGATATTAACTGTGTAAAAGTACTTCCTTATCGAGGATTTATCATCGATTTCACTATAACATAAAGAAAGAATTAATAAATAGAGTTTCGAATTAAGAAAAAAAATGTGGGTATTAAGAATAATTAAAATTCGAATATGTAAATCCGGGATGATTTCAAAATATAATCAACACATTATACACTAATCCCACGGCCGAAGCTGTCGTTGTTTTGCGATTCAAGACAGACCATTAAATATACAATGGGACATAATTCCAACCGCTGTATTGGCAAGCTAAAATGTTCCTTCACACCATATAGATTCTCTTTATATATATAGTATGCATTGTTTTTGTTAGCTTTATCTGTATTTGTGCATTTAGCAACAAAAATCAAAGATTCTTGTCTATAACTAATATTAATATTGAGAAACGCTGTTTAAATCTAGAGTTTATGTTGTGAAATGAAAATTCCGATGAAAATTATGAATATAGCATATAAATAACAATTTCGTAAAAATGTTGGTTGGTTCTTTATTTCATATTTAGGATCAATTCTTATTTATTTACTTAAATTTTTAGTATAGACGTTTTTGTGAATTTTTACATATATTTTTTTTATTTAAATTTCTGAAAGTTTCAATTTTTTACCTAATTAATTGTGTCAGGTTATTGAAATCGCGATTGTATAATATGTTTCTAATAACGTTTTTTTATTCAATATTACAAATCTTATACATTTGTCAAAACAGGCAAAACCCTTGAAACGAAGGACTTTCTGAATTTGAAGTAGGTACTTGGAGTTGTTGAGAAACCACCTAAAATTTGCTTTAAAAGACAAAAAAATGTCTCTAATTATATAGAGTATCGATATTTCGCAAATTGTGTTTTTTAAGAATATTTATCTGATCAGATTCGAAAATTTTACTTCTTGCTAATAACTACGTAATTTTTTTTTTTTTATTGAAATAATTTATTTCGACGGAGCTGGGAAAGGACATTAAAAATCCAACCGGTTCCAGGACATTCTCTTTCCCACAGGCTGATGTATTCATAAAGGATAGCGGTGAAGATTTCAGGACACCTTTCACCACTATCCTCATGAGAGATAGCGCTGGTACCTCCGGGCGCTTACTCCAGCGTTAAAGTCACTGCTTGATTCTCTTTGATCTGGAAGTCTTACTGAGACGGTTATGATATTAATTATCGAAAACGTATCAGACAATAAACGTTGAGTAAATGGAAAAGAAAGTTTAATTAATGCAAATTGTTAACTGGGTCACTGTAATGCATACGATTTTGATTATTATTTGATTTTTACAGTCCAAAACTAGTATATATTATAATTACATTCGTTTTATTGGTTGCGAATATTATTTATTAATTAACTGTGTACTACTTCACAAGGAATTGAGAATTGTTCTGTAACCGATTCTCTACTGATTTTCTACTGTATCTTTCAATATAATATTAATTTTAATGTAATATTGTTGCTCTACTTGGCAACTTAATATGGATGTAATATTTTAAGATATCTAAAAAAAATTTAACTGTAAATCAAAGTTTCTAACAACCAATGAACAGATGTAAACCTTTTTTAACCCAATGGAGCCTTTGGAATACAAACGATTCAAGAAATATAACGCAATTTTTACATTTTAATTATAAATATTGTTCAGAAGAAACCTGAATCGGTCAAAGCTTCTTATCCGATCGTTAATTTTAGTATCTAAATCTTTATCGGATCCCTTAATTGGTGTGCTTTAGATAAATAAATTGAAATAAAATAATTATTCACAATGTAATTTATATTCTATTACGAATACAAAACATACATAATAAGGAAGTGTGAGTTTGTGTATTGCTTTTTCACTCGTTCCTGCACGCCTCTTTCTTGCTCTCTATCTCTTCTTTCTAGGTGCTTTTGTTAGCATTTTTCTCCTTGGTCTCTGCATATAATTCTTGTCACTATTTGCACGTGGTTCTCTCTTAACTGTTACATTACTTATAAACTATTTTTAAAAAGTTACATAATATTCTAATTCTTAGCAAATATTATAGAATAATTTTCATTTTAGTGAATTCTTAAATTACTAATTATAAATTAACAATATGCTAATCATTTATTTTTATTTTTTCAGGTAAGTGGATGTCACTTGTAATTTTGAGCTCGTACGTAAGTAGAAGTGAAATACTTATTATTAATTTTAATATTTCTTACAAAAAAAATGAAAAACATTTATGAGGGTTTAAATTAACTTTATTACAAACGAAATTCATCTAAATTCAGATTACTTGTTTTCTGTGAATAATGCTATACATCCATATTTATCATTATTGATTTTTATCACATGGTCAGCTCTTCTTAACGCCACACATAGTTTGATATATTCTATTATTTTTATATTATCAAACAAATAGTACTTTA